>NW_006799955.1:562434-641975 GCF_000485575.1 Poecilia formosa
TATATATATATATATATATACATATAAAGTGAGTTCTTAAATTTGTATGCAGCAAACTTTATCTTCAGATGTTATTGAATGAATAGCTGCATTTTGTTTCTTATTTCCTACTTATATTTTACAAGACAGAATTTTTTAGACTAACTGAATGGTTTGAATTCATCTCACTACACATGTGGATTCAGTATTACACTGCGCTTTATTTTTTATTATTTTGTGGTTTAGACTCAGAGAAGCCCTATGATTTGCCGGTTAAACAACGTTGCAAGATCTTTGAGAAGGAGATTGGAAAAGCTAATGAAGCTGAGCCCAGAGAGGTTGTGGAGGAAGAAGTCTTGGCGAACAACCCTTCAGATTCTGTGGCTATGAATCCTGAACTAACAGCTTTGTCATCTGAAAGTAGTGAGTACACATGGGTTAAATATTGCATTTTTCCCTACTGCTACTTCCCGCCATGAACATGCTTAAAAGTATTTTTAGACTTAAAAAACAAATCCAGCAGGACACTTTGAATTTTATACCATTGATCTACAGTATACATGTACCTTTTACAACAGGAGTGCATCAAAAGTGAGGCATGTAAAACTTGATATTTCACAATATTTTCCTGAAAATCCTTTACTTCCTCAAAGGAATTGTAGGATATTTTTCACAAAGCAAGATATCAAACAAGGTGTCACGTGTTTAATGATGTGCTGATATTTATTTACTTATATTTTTAGTAACCACAATTTTGCCCAGTTAATGTTTTTTTTTTTTGTTTGTTTTTTTTAGTTTATTTAGCACATATTTTCTTTTTATATGGTTGCTTTGAAGGTTTTTCTCACCCGTTTCTGCATTTCAAAGAACACTTACAAAACTGTCATTGTTCTTTCAAGTGGAATACATAAAGATAAAGTATAAACCCAAAGCAACATTATTATTTTTTATGATGTCCTCATCTCCAAAGCTTCCAGATTAAATGATGTCTTCTATATTCAGAATATGGAACCCGACACAAAAGGTTCAGCATCGGCGGTTTCGTTATTGTTTATTCATGATGTTCTAGTATTTTCTGATTCAGAAAAGAAAAACACTTATTGTGAATGACTTTTTCCATCTTTAGGAATGACTAACATTCATCAATTTTGACAGGTTAAATTGTATTTACACAAGCATGTCACAACCTGGAAGAAGGACTCAATTTGATTACCTTTAATGCACTCCATTGCTTTGTTTGGAAGTGATTTTTTTATTTTTTTTTGGCTTTACTCAGTCCTAAAAAGTGCATGCAGGGAGGATTTTTTTATTATTTTGTGTGTGTGTGTTACTTATAATGAACTGTTCAACATATTTGCAAATTCTTAGCAGATGGGTTCTAGCACAACTGTTGCTGTCTGTTTCAGATTCGGGAAGAAAGAAAGAGGAGAATGAGTTTGAAAAATCAACCCCTGAAAATGATGTTCAGCCACCGCCTGTTGCCAAGGAGAGTTCTCCTTTGAGCCAAAACTCTCCAGAGAGCGCACCAGAGGCTGAACGTAAACAAGACATCAACCCAGATGAGTGTGCAAAGAAAAGTAATGGAGAATCTTCATCATCATCCTCAGAAGAATCAGAAAACGAGGAGCAAGCTCCACCCGCTTCCACTGCCAAAGAGACTGATTCAGAAACGACAGTGGAGGAACAAAAGCCTCTCTGAAACAGCATCTGAAATGGAGACCCTACAAAATAAATGACCAACACCACCCAAACTAATACAGCAAATATCGGTCTCCCCCTTCTCACAGAACAAACTCAAGACCAAAAAATAGACAAGATTTCTGAGAGTAGCCTGATCTAGAAAATACAGTCTCAGAGGAAGAAGAAAAGAACAAGAGCAGACGTAGCGCTACAATCTGCTGAAGGCGAAGATTAACCTACGCAGACAAAAATATAAAATAAGAGCTTCAGTGAGAAGAAAGATGGGCAAACTGTTGGAGCTCCACATTATCTGCTGCCTCTCAGGCAACATGACAAATGGGCACAATTCCAAGAGAAACCAACGAATAAAGAAGAGAGATGGAAAGGAGCAAAGACCAAGATAAAAAGTAACAAGGAGTTTTATTCTGAGATAGTCAAGTTGAGGTATTTATGATAAGCTGAAGAAAGATGGGTGCTCCATCTTTTTCTAAATATGAACTTGCATTGACAAGCATCAACCACAAGCTACACAGTATGTTTCGAGGAATTTTTAGTGATGGATCAAGACAAAGTGCACAATTTCTTAATCAGAAGGAAAACAATACAAAGTCTTTTTTTTTCGAGAATGAAAAATTTAGTGTGCAGCGTGCATATAACTTCATCCTGATGATATAGTTTCATAGAATCATCTTTTGCTTTGTGCAGCAGTACACTGAAATGTTTCTCATTCTGGTTTTCAAAAGCTCAAGGTCATTCAGTTTCAGTTCAGTTAAGAAGACATATTTAAGTCTTCTTAATAACATTTAGGTTGATTCCACTGTAACTTCCTGTTGGGAGATGAATCTCTGCCCCGTGTCCATCCCTTTATGTCCTCTATGTTTATTTTTACTTATTTTCCCAATAACTTGAGCAGCATCTTGTCTTGTAAAAAGTTTTCACAAAATCATGTTCAGGGGGTAGTGTTTTTTGCTTTAAAAATTCAAATTGCAGCATGCAAGTTAATGGTAGCTAATTTAAAGTTATTGATTGTACACATGATAATATAAAATGTATGGTTGTCAATGCTATACTTCCTGTAGTTCAACACACACATTTGAGGAAATGTATTTTTGTACATTTAAAAATCTTAGTGATCTTTTCACTGATAATTACACTTTATACTCTCAACTTTCCATCTGAATCTTGAATTACAATGTTTAGACTTGTATCTAGTTTAATTTGTTTTTCAGACATTCAGAAAACTATAAACTTGACAATACCTTATAAAGTAGTGTATTTATAATACAATGCAACAATTAGGCATGACATCTAAAGTCTAGTATGAACATCTGGATGCCTCTGCTGATTTGCTGACCAAATCTCTCACCTATAGGTGAGGATATTGTTCATGTCGCTTATCCATGGTCATAATCTTATGATAATTGTATAATAATCTGACTGATGTATTTCAATTTATATATTTTTATAGCAACAAAATAGAATTTGCACCACCTAGTTTTATCCATTTTTGTATTGTTCATAACAATAAATTTTATAATAATTCTAACAAAGGACTTCTGAGGGTTTTTTTTTTCTTTTTTTTTTGTAGTTCTGAATTAGATTATGGACGTGTTTATTAACTTTACAGGTGCTTCTCTTCCTTCAGTTGTCTGTGACTGTATTAGAAAGGTACTTTTGTTGTTGGGGTAAAGCTTAACAAATGAGGTAAATCTAATTTTGACTTGTAAAAACACACAACCTTAAATAAGTCTGTGGTATAGGAATAGCGATTTGAATCATTTCTGTTAAATAGAATATGATAGATTTTCATATTAATCACTGTTTTCTAATAAATACTTGCATTTGGCATTAGTTCATTCTAATCTGCTTAATCATTTTTGTGCTTTGCACCTGCCACAGCAAACCATTTCCATATTTTACCATATTTTATGATCATTAGAACTTGATGCTTATGTGAATGCAAAGTGATGTTTCTGCTTCTATTTGCTTCATGTCTCAAGGGCAACTCAAGATTTCCTGGAAGGCGGCCATATTTGAACCTTTATAAAGGTGAATCTCAACAAATTCAAATGATTTAATTATTCAATTTTACAGGTAGAACTAGTTTATTATATACATCTATTCCACAGAATTGATTAATTAGGACGATTATGGCTTTAAAATCCAGATTTAGTTAGACACGTTACAATTCAAAGCCAATAAAATATAAACGTTTTTCAAACATGGCTGAAAACTATCCATTCACTGTGAAGTTCATTTGCATTATTCCTGCCAGTAATACATCCATGGGTAATGTGAGGTGACCTTTCAGAGATGAACTTTTGAAATAATTTTCAAACTGATATTCTGATTTATTATGATGCACATGTACACTTGGAGATTCTTTTAAACAAGAATACAGTGGAATACACATATTTTGTAAAATAAAATAGCATAAGGCATCACCAAAATAAGAAAAAAAACATTAAAACAATGTGCTTGACGGCTTAAAATTGCAACACAATAATCTGTACTGTGCACAAGCATGCCAGCAGGATAATGAAATGTAGTAATATTTGCGCGCCAGTAGGGGGCAGTGTTTAACAGTCATTACCTCTTGAAATGGGCTTTTTTCAAGAGGTAAAAAAGCCTTTTCTTTTTCTTTTTTTTGTTTCCCCCGTCAATTTGGACATTAGAAATTAATTCTCTTTTAATTACTCCATCAACGGTTGCAAGATAGTGTCTATAAAAGCATTTTGATTGGAAAACATGTAGAATGCAGTGTTGAAATCTCCCATTTGATGAATGTATTATTTCCAAATGGAACCTTCAGGTATGAGATGCTGCCTTGAGTTTAAGGCTGTGTGTTGATGGAGTGTTGTATAACTGCATTATGAGGGCGATGTGTGGAATGCAGGACATCATTTTGAGATGTTCAGACACATTTCTCCTGTATGCCTTAATGAAAGACTGTGTGTCTTCGAGTCAGACAATTTTACCACATCTTCATAATTAATTATTGTGAATGGTCTGCACAATTAAACAAGGGTCCAGGCTGTATAGAAGGGCGCTGCCACACGGAAAAACATAACAGGTCAGTCAACCGGACCGCTGTGTGATATCAGTGCATGACAAGCTGGAGTAGATTTTGGGAGGGCAGTAGTTGGGCCGTGTGAGAGAGTCGTGCATGATTAGTTTAGCCTCCGAGTCACTGAGAAGTCTGTGATCTGCTACCACCTGCCCTGTGGGTTCAAGGCACACGAGCAGAATGAACAATATCGTATTTCTGTGGCCACAACAAATACCGAGGCTTTATTGGAGTATGGAGTTATTTGTGGGGCTCTGTCTCCTCGGATCCCAGTCTAGGAGCAGTGCTTCAGTTCTATTGATCAAAAAACCTTTTTAGTTAGTTTTTAAGTGCAAACAATGATCTGTGGTACACAAACCATTACGCAGGAGTGAGCTATTTAAGATCAGGTCAAGATTACACTTCTTTATATTGTTTATGCCCTTTCGTCCTTGTTGCAATAGAGAGAAAAAAAAAAGAGTGCTAAAAGAAGAATGGGCTCCCCTCCAGAAATGCCTTTTATACGGGGGCTTATTAGCATGCTGGGTTGTTTAAACTGCCTCCTGGAGGGCTGACGTGAAATCGAACAATATCCCCTGGCTTTAGAGACTACAGCCCCACGGCTTCTCATTTATTTTTATGCAGAGTTAGGACAGAGCTTTGGCATGGCTCTGCTGAGGAAGCCGAGCCCAGGGAGGCCAGGTCTGGGTAGGTCAGGACAAATCAATTAATATCCGCTCGGTAAACGTTCTTGGCTATTCCCGGGCCATTCTTCGCTGTGACAATGCAAGCTGGGCACCAGCGTAATGATGTGGTTGTGCTGTTAAATTTTTAAGACATTTTAATGGAAATAATAACCCTTTATTTCCCATCTCTATTAAAAGGCTTGATTTGGATTTGGATTTTACTTCTAAGGACGAGTACGCCACATTGTTTATTATTAATATTATTACAGTTTATTAAAGGTCTCCCTTTTGGGTGATGATTTTTATGACTGTGTTTTTCCCCTTCCCCTGACTCTATACATTTATTTTTCTGCAAATATTTGGTCATGATGTAAAATTCAAGCATGCCCAAGGCAGAAGGATTATTACAGCCACAGGAGTAGCCAACACAGTGGAAACAATCGCTAATAAGTGCTCCAAATGGGACAGATAAAATGAGCGTAGGCTCGAGAAGTGAGTTATTTGTATGATCTCAGTTGTCAAGAATAATTACAGTCGCCATGAATTTGGGTCAGGACATTAAGTGAATTTTTTACACAAAGTGAGGACTGCAGTGGACAGCGATTCAAAAGCTTCTCGTGTGAGTGTTTGTCACACAGCTGCACATAAGCCGCCACTTTGGACGTTAATGTGTCACATCGTACAATCCACTTAATGGCCAAACGGTGTGGGCACATGATAGTGACGGCAGCATCGCGTAACAATGGAGGATTGATGTTACAGGCGTTGATTTAATGTTTGGAGAGAATTGTCAGTCATCGTTTGTCCATGAAAAGTGACATCGTGCGTCTTTGTGCCTGAAAGCACAATTCCCGATAATACTTCTACATTAGCTACTTTTTCTGCAGTTTTTGGCCGTGGGAGTGCAATTTACAGTTTTTGTGTTGATTGGAAACAATGGGACAGCAACTTTACAGTTAAGACTACAATACCCTGTCCGCAGAAAGACATACAGGGAATACTGTATAACTTATATCCAGGTAAACTGAAGAAGGTGCCACTGACGGTGCCTATTTATATCACTCAGAAAAAGGAGGAGTGACATGCGGGGGAATTCTACTTCACGAGGCTCGACGTGAGCCATGTTTTAGCTCTTAAACACACTTGAATCAAATACATGATTTCCAGGGCTTAAATGTGGGTTAATTTGGAGGAGGAACACTCCTGAAACATGCAGTACATCAGCCCTCAAGGAAGACGCTGATGGGAGCTCGAGATGCTGTAGATCATAAAAGACAGCAAGATATCAGATGCTATAGGAAACTCAGAAGCTGTTTTAGTCTAGGAGACTTCTTTCCTTACTTATGTCAGATGATTTGAATAATTTTTCTATATCTATGAGTTCAGTTTGTGTTTCTCCTTTTTGTTTGCCGCTGACGACATCTATATGTCTTAAAGCATGAAGGTCAAAAACGGGGTTAAAATTTTTCCACATCGTAGAAATTTCTCAAACATGTGGCCGTGTTAGTTTAGTAACAACATTTGATGGTTTTTGCACAACATATGATAATTGTTTCTTTGTAAAATACATATTTCATATTTAGAGTGGAAAGTGAACACGCTTTTATCTGTACGAGTTTAAAGTAAATCATGAATGAAAACGGCTGAAAACAAAACTTATCGAGACTGTTGTAATTCAGGCATGGAAGGGTTAAACTGCTCAGATTCACCATCATCCAGTGTTATCGTAGTGAGATGCCGTCGTTTTAGGATCTCGTCTGCTGTGCAGTAAGTGACTAAGATGGCGCTTATGAAACGCACCGCTGTTGCCAGGCTCATATTGGGTGACCACAATGTAAACAGGTCGTTAGACCTCCAGGCTAAGTGAAGGTGTGCACGGTGGCAGCCATGTTTGCGTGACTCTCATAGTGCATTCCTTCACATTGTGACGGCCTAAAGCTAATTAGAGGGAGTCTGCGTGTGGCCTGGCAAGAACTGGGACGCATATTTTTCTGTCATCCGTCTTCACAATTGTTTCCTCCTGAAACATCAATGCTGTAGTCAATGAGTAAATATTATTTTCTCTATGGTCAAAAGGAGCGTTTGGAATATTTACTTGTTTGCCTTAGTGGTTTGTCTTGAGTATTTGCTTTGTAGACACCTTTCATCTCTGTGGTGAGGGCCAAGAAGCAGACCTGATGACATTTTTTCTCTGAACAGAGCGTTCACACGGTTGAGCATTAAAAGGTCTGGTGTTTAAAATGGGCAAGGCTCCTGGTGAAGAAAACATTAGTTCAACATTATGGTTATTTATAGTGATCAAGAGTAACATTATGACCACTTCTCTAATAGCGTGCAGGCTTTCAAAACAGCTCTGATTCATTGAGGCATCGACTTCATGGCTATGGCCTCCGGCACCAAGATGTTGACAGCAGGTTGAGATCCCAACAATTTAGAGACCAAATCAACAACTTAGAGTTTGGTAAATCCGCAAACCACTGCTTAGCTATTTTTGAGCCACCAGGGAAAGCTTGTAAATGACCTGCAGCATTGCTGAGGTTAGTGAAACGTACCAAATTAACATCCAGGGTTAGGTTTAACACCCTGACTGGTCTGCAGCTATATAAGAGGCACCATATGCAACAAACTGCAATGTGCTGTGATGGCACTAAACCACTAAACCAGCATTAGTTGTCTGTTGCATAATAGTGACTTGAAATACTGTATGCTGAAAACACGTTATATATTTTTATCTCAAAATTGCAAAGTTGCCACCTGTAAAAGATCGACTTTTTGACAGGTGATGCTGACAGTTTTATTATTGCAAAGCATGGAAGAAACCTAAGTACATCCATGGAATCCAGGAATTTATAATATATGACAATATGAGACTATATTGCCAGAATTAAGGCATTCATTTTATTTTTTAGTGATTTAGAATAACAGGTTTTGATAAACCTCCTGGGCCTATCAACACACTATTTTGTTTTTTTGAAATGGGTACATTTTTGTGTCATTTTTTTTAATTGACAGTTTGTGTCATAGTGTAGCAACTTTGTTCCATTATTGCATTTTTCTGTTTTGACTAAAATAAGTTTGCAGCTATTATTTTTGCGTATGTCTTAGCTCTAATATACTCTTTTTTTTATTCATAAAATGAATGTCACTTTACGGATAAACTTACCTTGTCTGTTTAAAACAGAAAAGATGGCCCTTTGTCCCTCAAAGTTTATTGAATTAGAAAAATTAATTTATAGCTTTGAGATTCAGACTTACTGCTGGCATCAAAGTTGGTGGTATATATCAAGTTTTGGTAAGCTGGAAAAATAACTTATCATTGTCAAACTAATTTTAATTCCTGGACTGAAGCAAAATCATAACATGTACTATGGTTGATTTTTTTTTTTTCTCATGGTTTCACTGGAGCTGAACCAAGCAAATGTTCCAGCATCGCCTCGTCGCCTAGAGGAGACTTGTGATTCACAACTGAATATCCCTTTTGTTTAATCATCCACAGTCATGTCTGATTTTCTTTAGCCGTGATATTAAGCACTGGAACCTTGTTGTGATGGTTTAAGTTGACTTATTCTAAATTTAAACCCAATCTCTACAAATTTCTTGAAGCTTGTTCACAAATTTTGACTTTGGTTTCTTCTCACTCTATGAGCTAAAGTAAATACTTCTTGGGAGCATATTTTCATTAGCCAGGTAGGTTTAGGTGCCTATATCTCTGTCACACTGCTCCTTGTCTGGCAGGTCTTTTTTTTTTTGTCACCCATATACATATGGCGTCACATAAATAATTGTCTGATCACCTTTTTATGTATTTAATTATGTGGAATATATAATGTGATTTTTGTAAAATTAGTTTTTGGATATAACTGAGGATAGTAACTCTGTAGAGATGCTCTATACACAGACACAGGAGGCACTGACAGAATTTATGTGAATATTTCTAAAACGTTGTGACTAGGATCTGATAGTAACATTATTATAGTTATTCCCATGCTATTATATGTTTGTGCTCTGTCTGCACTGATGAAGACAGAGCAGGCACAAGTAGTCAAATCAATTTTCTGAGAATATTAATTAATATTAATCTGTCTACTTTGAACATTCAGCCCATAATTAGGACTTTATGCTTTTTAATGTGCCTAATTTATTCACTTACAAGGGAATTTCACATTTTCTCTTCATTATTAAATCCCTTTACATTCTCTTCTATTTTTTTAATTAATGCCAGACTGTACCATTCTCAAATGGAAATAAATTCAGCAAAAATAAATCAAATGTAACATCTTTTTTTAAAAATTGTGGTTTCCAAAATCCAAATCCAAAATCTTTTCCTGTAGAGCCAGGAACAGGTCAATAAATTGTGATTTTATTTTTTATTTTTTTTTATGCTGTCAAATTTTGAATGAATATTTGCAATAGTGACCTGAAATATTTTTCATGAACTTTTTATTTATTAATGCAAACATGGAAAACCATAGAACATCCTTTTTATTTTAAGCATTTTTAGTTTAATATATTGATCAAATTCTTTCCAAGAATAAACACATAATTTAACATGGATTTTTTTTTTTTTTTTTTTTTTAAACCTTGCTTTGCACAATAATTTACACACAATACCCGTGTAATGAGCACAACTCATCATTATCTGCTCACATACGCTTTTAGTCTGGAAACCAGAACCATATGAGTCCATTTGTCAAAGATAAGCCCCACCCAAGATGTTGAACATTCTGACTTCTTGAAGAAAACACATTTTTAAACAGCTCTGTAACCGAGAAGGAATGATAAAGCTCCAGCAGTTAGAAATGCACGCTTTCAGCACCACTGACAGTTTCCACAAGCCAGCGGAGGGAATAACTTTGTTTTTGTTTTCAGTTGTCATGTGTTTCTGTAAAAAGCTATTCTCAGCAGTCGAGTTGCGCAGCCTCGAGCCTTTTTTGTCGGCTCTTTATTCAAACAAGCTGCCTGTCAACGTGCCACGCTGACGTATCTGCGCTCGTGCACTTGCGCAACCTGACACAATTCTCCCGGGGGCCCCAAAATGGAAAACACTCGCAGCACATCGCTCGCTTTGTGTTGTCTGATGGGAAGATTAAAGCCAAACAAAATTCACCGTCTTCGAGTGAGAGCGGGTCGATGGTGGGACCACCGGAGGGGAACAGCTCTCTCAGCAATGTCATCAGATGACATTATCATTGATCTCCCACTCTGGTCCTCTGTCTGTCTTCTTGGGTCTGCCCTGAGCTGTCAGTAACATTTCCCGTGGCTCCCTGCTGCCTATCGTCTGAGAGGCGAGATAAGACATCCTAATGACTTCACCAGAAAAACAGACTGCTTCCTAGCAGTGATGCACCTCTGCCTCCACTGAAACAAAGATGCAATAATATATTGACTTCTGGTAATGATGGACAAATCTCATGTTTTATGATGTCCCTGAGACATAGGAATGGAGACTTAAAAATGAGTGATATTTCTATATATATTTTTTGTGTGCTTGTTTTAGTACATTTCTCCTCGTAGAAATGATGGCATCGTATAGTCCCCGTCTCCACGACGAAGTCAGTTCAGGTGTATCCATCACAAACAACCAAATATTTCAGCAAGACAGATAAAAGAGTCATAAGTAGCTTTTTTTTAATCTGTTAACTTGACAGGTGTCATTCAGGTGATTAGTTTCTCTGGACATGACATTTGGAGTTAGAGCCAAAAATATGTATTGTGCTTTCAACAGACCAGTGGTTTAGTTTCACCTGGTTTGACAACATCTAAGTTGCTTTTTGGCGGAATCGGAAGCAGAATGAAACATTGAACTTAATACATACTTTTCAAACTTTAATAGTTGTCTCGTGAGAGTTTCCCCACATGTGGGTCAGACATCTGCATCAAAACATGATGTGCAGATTTGTGCAGGAGCATCTTAACTATGATCAGTAGCAAAAAAAAAAAAAATGCACCAGAGTTAAAGTTAGATTTTAAATAAATTTTACAAGATATCAATGTCACTTTGTTGTGACATCCAATTTTTGGATGACTTTTTTTTTTTTTTTTTTTAAAGAAAACTATTCTAGAATCAGTGTTTAACAAAATGTAGACAAACTGAAGGGGTGAGAACGTTTTCCGCTGGCAGCTTCTTTTAAACTTTCCCCCTAAACTATGATGTAGCTGCGAAGGAATAGTTTGGATTTTGTAAAATGGGGACATGCATAGAGGTCACGAGTAATGAGTTAAGCTTTCTAAATAGTCCTATTGAGAGAAATAGGACATGTTTGGGCTAATGCCTCATTATGGAGCCTATTTTAAAGCACATTTCACTCTGTGATTATTTACAGTGACAAACATGTTCTGTCTGTGGTTCATTATTATTTGTTCCATTTAAAACAGATGTTGTAATGTGGAATATGTCAAGCAAATTAGGGCAGAGTAATAACCGGTCAAGTCTTATTATTTTATTGTAGTTCAAACAATTTAAAATAAAAGAATACAGTGATATTTTTAGAGTTGCAGCAATGCTTTCACCTGATGAGATAGGAAGTTCAGAAAATATTTGATTTTATGACTTTTAGGCCAACTTTAATAAACCCCCTTTGTTTTTCATAAAGATCTTATAAAGCAAATACAATTATTTAAAAAAAAATACATTGAAAAAGTATATATTATATTAAGGTCTTTCAAATCTGCCTATTTTCCTCAGTTATTTAGAGGAAATTTGAGAAAGATTATATGAAAATAGTCATTCTCAAAACTGTTCAAGGTCAAGTTTCATTTTTTCATGCTGCTCCAGAAGCAACGTGAAAAAATAACAGGAATTGAGTGAAATCTCAATTCCCGTTATCAAATAGCCTTTCTCTGAAGCTGTGAATTGGCACAGTCCTTCAAAATTATTATAAAGTTTATTAAATCCTCAACATTCTTTGAAAGAATCTGCGAGTCTTGAACATAAAATGTGCACTTTAGATTGCTCACTATGAATAAGAAATCTTAAAACAGATGTTACCTTTGGATTAAAAAGGAAGACAATTTGGATCAACTGTCTCTTGAATAATTTAAAAGTGTTGGTGGTCTTTCTCAGTGTCAGGCATTCAACAGCAGCTGGTTAGTTACTTTCCAAGAAATATTAAATTGCAAAATTTTGAATCACAAGATCTTGTAACATCCATATTGTTTTTTTCTTTTTTACTTCTCACTTTTCTTATTTCTGTTCTCCAAAGTGCTAAAAATGTTCAGTTTCACCTTCAAATGAAGCATTTTGCAAAAAGGGCACAGACCATTGTGTTCTTTAGAGTAAATAACCATAGACTTCTTCGTAAACAGATAATTTAAAAGTGGTGCCTGTGTAAACGGTAATAAAAGAAGTGTTAGGGGTAGTTCAAGTAGAAGTCAGAAATCTGCTCTGGATCCACTCCCAGGATCCCATAAACTCTGGTCTCTACTCCAGACTTTTTTTTCTCTTCTTTTTTTCTATCAGTTCAAAACTGAGCCCATTCCGAGCAGATTAGCTCTGCTCCATGTTAAGCAAATCTTTAGAAATACGTAGAATTCTTTCATATTTCTAGTTTCTGGATTCAAAGAGTCTGTTCGTCTCGCTTCTGTGCTAAACCTTAGAAAGAGACCATGGCTCTGTGGGTCTCCAAGTACCTTATCATTCTGATATTGGTGAATCCTTATCAGTGCAAATAGACTATCTGTGTCGCACAGTAGGAGGTAAAAAATAAAATTACTGTACAGTAGACCCCGGTCTATTTGCAGATCAGGATTCACAGATTCACCTATCAGCAAATTTTCCTGTGAAGCGTAACCCCATATTATTTGCAAATAATTTGCCTTTTTGCAGATTTAACTATGGAGCATGCTTAATCATAAAAACACAGTATTGGCTCTCTTTTGCAAAGCAGTCAGTTCAGGAGAATCATTCATTTTCCTTGGCGCTGGTTGGCTGTACCACCAAGGGTGAAGACGAGGATGACCTTAGATGTTGGATTCTTTGATGGTGCCAAGACAGTTTCCACTATCTATAAATTCATATTAAGGGTATTTTGAACTCTTCCGTATCCTTAATAAAATGTTTGTGACCTAGTGAATATTTTACTGAGTCATTTATGCAATGGAAGAGTTGCATTTGTACAAATTCTGTTGCAGTGATGCATATGTGTGCTATATTCACTCACTATTATCGAGACGCACCAGGCTGACTGTTTTAATGCTTAATCAATGTGTGAAGTTTAACCTAACCAAATCCAAATGCACTCCAAATAAAAGCCGTGCCTATAAAGCTTTGCAGAAGTTTTTATTCCCCTTGAACTTTTTTTCATTCTGTCATTTTACAAGAAGAAAATCGGCAATGTATTTTATTTGGATTTTATGTGATGGAACAACAGAAAGTAACACATAACTGTGAGGTGGAAACACTACCCCCTAGGTGAAACACAGGAGTAGCAGTATTAATCTGTTGGTATACTCTGTAAGCAGGAACAAGGAGGCTTGCCAAACTTGTGGGAAAAACGGAGGGAGATAAATACAAGGAGATCCAGAAAAAAAAAAGAAAAAAAAACTACTAAAGGTAGCAAAATATCTGGGACTTGACGTTTTACCTTGCACAGGTTTCAGTAGAGTAAAAATTCAAGAACAATCGGAAGATCTGCTACAGCAGCGGCCTTCAAATTCAGGGCTCCAGGACTGGCGTCCTGCAACTTTTGACGTGTCTCTCCTTCAACACACCTGAGTCAAATAACAAAGTCATTAGCACGACTCTGGAGAACTCTACTGTGTTACTGAGGAGGTGATTCAGCTATTTGATTCAGATGTGTTGGACCAGGGACGCATCCAACAGTTAACAGGATAATCAAGGCACTTGAAGCGAAGCAAATCCTTAATTTATTTAACCTTTCTTGCCTGCCGAAGACTTCTTTATGCTCTCTATAGTGCTGCTTGGATCTATGGGTAAAAAACCCCTCTAATTTATAGGTTCACTCTGAGAGACGGAATGTTTCTGTATGTGAAAGCAAGCGTTGCAGCCAAACGTTCTAATTGTTTATTTGTGTCTGTTTAGCTCGATGGCAGCATGTCACTTTGGCTTCTCTGATCGGCCAGTGAAGGAATGATTCCTGCTGGCGGCACTGCAGATTGTGCTGGAGATTAATCAGTACATGCGTGTCGCATTGTGCAAGGTCGTTCATGCGTGGATGCCTGAGAGAGGACTGCATGTATGTCCCCGCACGCATGTAAATGCTTGCTCCTGTGCTCGTGCGCACATTACCAGTGCGAGTAGAAAGGGGGATCTGGCATGCCTTTCTGCACCCACGGTGGGCCCCTCTCAGCCAGATGGATGGTCTCAGCCAGTGTCAGCGAGGTGACAGCTGGCTGGCCTGGTCTTTCCTGGCTACAGGTCTGGATCCTGTCCTCTGACGGCTCCTGACAGCTTCTGATGGGTCTCCCCCTCACCTCCTTACTCAAAAGGTTGCATCATGGAAAATCCCAGTTTACGAGACAAATCAATGGCGTCTCGCAGTGGGCTTTTAATGAAATGTAAATGATATGAGCCACTCCCCGGTGGGATGACGCCTGAACTCGTAATGGCTCGAAAGGAAGTAGCCGACCGACACCGGGTTGAATAATTGGGCAGTAAAACGTTCTTCGCAGAGGGAAGGAGCAATACCTGCAGGAAGATAACGTGTCATGGTTCAGAGTGAGATGCAATGAGAGTGTTCTGTATCATGTCGAAAACCTCATTAGGTAAGTTGGAGCCATTGTCACAGAATCCCTGATGAAGGTCATAAATTAGACTTATCCAGGCGACTCCTTTCACTTCTCCTATCAACCCAGTTCTACCTCTTGGTTCCGACGCTCTCTCTGGGTCTTAAGTGGCCTCGGCTTTGCAGGCAACTTGTTAGAGAGCCCGACTGTCTGCGCCGCAGTAAGCCGGGGGACTCCGCGTGGGGACTTCGTCACTCCACGCGAGTCATTATTTTTTTTGGTCTCCATGCAGCAGGCTGCAGGTTTCAGCAGGACAGAGATAGGGGGTTGGGAGGGGAGGGGGGGTGGCATGATAAACCAAACTCGTGCTAATGAGACAGCTCCACAGGGATGAGAAGAACACACACGGAGCAGCTCAGGAGACGTCTGCTGGCCTCCCAAAGGTAATTCCCTTAAATGAAAAGCAGACCGCGTACTAGTCATTGTTGCACCGAGGGGGTTAGGATGAATAGTGATGGGGTTGTGTTTCAACACACCTCCCTGTGCTCTTGTTACAGGGCTGAGATGAGCAGAGGCAGAGGTACAGTGCTCATGCACTCCCTGCTGATGTCCTTCATTTATTTATTTTTTTACCCAATTATCCTTGACTAAAATGACTTGTGTTATACCGGCCATGTCACGCAGCTCTGGAATGGGTACTTTATCCTATCAAGGCTCTTTCATTTTTCAAATTAGGCGCTGCCTTTTGTTCCAACCAAGGACGCCAACAGAACTGAAATTCTCCACATCTGGGAGGCATTAGGGACACATTGAAGAGGCTCATTTGGGGCTCTTGTTAGCTCACCTGGTGCTTTAAGTAGGACCATTAATCCCATGCTACTTAAAGCATGATCCACACTTCACGACTTCACATGCGTACGTTCGATGAGAAAGATGCTGCTTCCCTGCTCCAGTTATCACTATCAAAGTGTCAGAAAAATGTGATGTGGACCTAATACGCTTTCCAGATGTTCTCCCGCTACATTTCGTTTAATCCAATACTTCTGCAGGCCACTGTCCAGCCATAAATCACTGGCTGCATGCGACAGGAGGAGAACAAGGGGATGTGGCCTCGATGCAAGGGCTACATGCTTGATTCATGAGCTCACAGCAAATATCTTCAGAGCACAAGTGAAACAATTAGCTGTTACCTTAACTCCCGAGGCTACACAGTCTCTTAAAGGGCTTTGGGCTCCTAGTTATAAGCTCCAAAGGCCCAACTCGGAGCCCCAGGGACAGCAGGGCTTCATCAGACTGGTTTGGTTTTATATGGTATTCTTGGATGACAGTCTACCACAAGTCGCTGCACAGTGTTGGTAACAGTTCACGGCTTTATTTGGTCTGACGGGTGTCCGAGAGCGATCACGTTGAACAGATGTCCGATAAAATGCGGTGTTCTCATCCATCTAATGTTGATGTGCTGTGAGACAAAGGCTGCTATTAATCTCAGGAAAGCGCTGGGAGATATTATCCTTTAGCAGTCCAAGCCAGAATGAGATCCCAGTAAGAACTGTGTCTGCATTGCCTTACACTTCTACAAACCCAACTACATAATATTTTATTAAGACTTTGTGTGATAGACCAATCAAAGTAGCATGTGATGCTGAAGTTGATGGTATTCTGTCACCTTGTCCTAAATACCTCTCCCTAAAAAAAAAACAAAAAAAACTGCATGACCAAGTAATTTCACAAGTTATTAATAAGTAAAGCCCATCTTTTTGGCCTGTGTGTCATACTGTTGTGAAGGTGGAAAATTTTAATTTTCACATGACCCTAAACACATCATCACCTTGATGAAACATAGTGGTGGTAGAGGCATGCTCTGAAGATGATTTTGAAACCTTTTAGGAGCTGCAAAATATACAATATAAGACTGTGGCAGCAGGATAAAGGCCTTGAAAGGACAGACAGAGCTACAATAGATTGGTTTAGATCAAACCTTATTCATGTGTGACCAGTTCTTTTATACAAGACTTTAAAACTGATGCTCCCGGACAATATCCTTCCATGCTGACTTGTGTTGAATCTTTTTCAAATATAGAACGCACCTGCAGCTGTTCTGTTCTTCCTCAAGGGTGTGAGCAGCATGTACACAATGCTGATTGACCTCCAGCTTCTGATTGTTTCTGAAAGAGTATATGTATAATTTTTTTTTTTAAAGTTGCCTATCCATTCCACTTCATAGTTCTGCACTACGTTTTTGGTCTTGCACATAAAATAATTTAATATGACAAAATATAAATATAAAAAAAGTTTAAACCATTAAAACTTTATTAATTGTAATAAAGTTTTTATGAATCAATGGCATTGATTCATAAAAACACAAGCATTTTCTCACATGCAACCTAATAACCTGACATAATTTGCTGATCCTCTTCAGCCATGCTGTGAGAACTCTAACCCAGGTTTACTTTGCGTTCCAATTTTACGGAACCTCAACCCAGATCCAGAACAAATCAGACAAAGTCGAGATGGATATATTTGACTAAGTTTCCTCTCCAGCTGCGCTTCAGTTACAGAGGCCATAGGGAAATCATGTCATTCTAAATCTCTCTCCTTCCTGAAAGAATGTCACCTCCATCCTACCTTCTTTTTTTTTTTCCAGTTCTTATAAACGGCCACTGGCAGGCCTGAGATCTTTTAATGCGCAATCCATCTGTTCCCCGCCTTGTGCACAAGAAATGAGCCGATCCATAATCTGTAGCTTCGCTGGGAAAGGTGTTCTGACTTGGTGGTGAGGATGACAGAGTCGATGTTGAGGTTTTATTTTTCTGGAACAGCTCTGTCTGGTTTTGATATCTCACTAATGGAGGGAGGGAGGGGGAAGAAAAAGGGGGCATAAAAGCAGTTTGTTTTCCAGTGATCCGTTACTCGCACGTTATTAGATGTTTCCTAACTAGCTCCCCGCCCTTTACATGTAATGATGTGTGAATTGGAAGTTTAACTGTGTGAGTGTTTTCACACCCGGCTCTTAACCCCCTTGTACAGCAAAGGAGCTCTGAATCATATTTGTCTGCCATTCGGGTCAATACATGTGACTTGGGAGGTGGTTGTTGAGCTTCAACCTACGCTTAGCAGGTCAGAATATTAATAACAACTAATCTCAGGGTTTCAACTATTATAGAGCTGCTCTTTCAAAGCTTAGAAATCTTAATGAAGTTTGAAAACCAGTCAAGCAACACTGGATCGCCTTAGCGACAATAAGAGGCTTGACACCGTTGTCTCCAGAGAGCCCCTCTCCTCTCTGCCGATAACAAACCCCAGAGCGGCTGCACGTATCGTCACGAGGTCGTCCTGGTATTTATTCTATACAGATGACTCGCATATGTTCACCACTGCCGTGCCCTCGAGGTTAAAGCTCTCATCTGCTCCAGCGGAGGGAAGGAGAGAGTTGGCAAGAGTGATAGATATCCTTTCAGTTGCAGCCACTAAACGCTGTCTCTTGTTTCCCATCTCACACCTTGTGGCAAGGTCCAAACACCCGCAGCAAATGACTTCCAGAGACCCTCATGTGAGAGGTTTTTGCTCTTTCTCGTCCTGTTTGACTTTGCACCTCAGATTAAAGCAAAAACCAGAGGTAACTCGAGGGAACGCATTCGCACAACAAATGGTCACAGTCGGCACCGATGTGAAGCGAATGCGGTGATGAATGGCCTATTTTCCATATCAAAGGAGGGGCCTTGGTCATGGGGATCACTGTACTTCACAGGCGTGTGGTGAAGGGTCTGGCTGATAAATGAGGAAACTAATTAGAAGAAGTAGTCCTGCGGTTCTACAAGGCAGCCGGACATCGAGGTTCGGCTCTCGTGTCACCAGGTTTGCAACTCGGAGCTATGTGGATGCATGGCTGCGTTGACCCTGCACTGACAGACGGCAAGGGATTCTCAGCTCTCACTACGTGTGAGAAGAAGCCCATAACGGCCACTCACAGTCGCCGTGCGCCCAGTAAATGTCAACACAGGATCTAGTGGGGAAATGGCATGCAAACAAAGGTGAAACCAAACAAAAATAGGTCGTAACCTGAATTCTATCACCAGCTTCCTGCCTCACATTCAGTTCAGTCTGCTTTGGCTACCATTGAAGGTTCATTTGCAACAGCCTCTAAAGGTTATCTGCAAGATACAGAGCAAAAAAACATCCCAACCCCCCTGAACCGTTTCACGTTTTATTATGTTACAAAAAAAAAGACTTCAATGTATTTTTATTAAGATTACATGTTTTGGACAAACATTATAGGGAAGAAGAAGGAAATTATACACAATGTTGTACATTTTTAACTAATAAAAGTTTTAAAAAGTTGTGGGTCAATATCTTGTGGAGCCACAGCTTTGCAGGAGTGTCTCTGCCAGCTTTCCACATCTAGACACCGACATTTTTGGTCATTTTTCTTAACAATAATAGCTCTAGCTCTGTCTGATTAGATGGAGACTATTTGTGAACAGCAATTTTTAAGTTAGAACTTTGACTAGGACATTCTAATCTTGATATGGTTGGATTCAAACTATTTCATTGTAAATGTGGTAGTATGTTTAAGAGTCAATCTCCAATTCTTAGGAATGTCCTGTAACCACGTTTCATTTTGAGTAATTATGTGTTCATGGGTATGAACAGTGTTGGCTTTTCACCAGACATAGCATGATGAGCATATGATCTCTGCTTCGGCCTGTTGGCTGCTCGCCTCGCCACACCTGTTTCTTCACTAATATTCTCTGATTTCTACTTTTCTGTCCTTTTCTGTCGGTTGCACTATAATACCTTTAAGGGTCTCAGAATAAAGGAGACCGGGTGCTGAGTCAAGCCACAGTTATAATATTTTCTTTGTTTGAATTTGCTGAAAGCTTTAATTTCATATTGTTCACTGCTATGTGTTGGTCTGTCAGATGAATCAAAATTTTTTGTGAGAAAAATGGGGGGAAAAGTTCAAGAGGTATGGAAGTTTTTCCAAAGCAACATATACAATAAGTCATATTCTTAACAACACAGGCTCAAAAAACAGGGACCCAGAATACCTTTTTATTTCACTTCCGAGTTATATGCCAGGAACAATTTTACAACATTTCAGGTCACTGGCACGGTTTGTTAGAGAGCTGTTCATATTTAATCAAATATACCAATAGCAAAAGCCATTTAGAGGGGAAGAGTGGAGCACATTTGTGTCTTAAAGTCTGGACAGTTCTGCTGGGAATAGTATACCCGCGTTCCCTTTACTGACATTTTCTTTTCCTTCTTTACAAGCTCGCAGAGACACATAAAGCTGGGTTCATCTAGAAGAAGGTTGATGCAAAGCTCTGGAATTCCTCCTGATTCTCAGAGAAGAAACCATATTGAGAACTAATCAACATAATATGTACAATGACTTCAAAGTTTTACGAACACACGTGCTTTCAGGGAGATTTATCTAAATAAATTGATTCTGCAAATATATGCTAAGTCTTGCTCTGCTTTTCTGGTATTATTACATCATAAGGTTCCTCTTGTTTTTTTGTTGTTTTTTTTTGGTGTGTTTTTTTTTTGCATTTCATCCAGCTTATTTCCTCATTGTATCATTATTCATAAACATAGTGCTTTTTTGTAATAAATAAAATAAATACTTTGATGGTTTGCTTTTGCTTAGAAATACGGATCTATTACAAATGGGCTCCCGATGAATAAACACATCCCTGCGAGATCCTCAGAGACTCCGAGAGCTCAGACAGAAACAAAGCCACAGCGGTCACAGAAGAAAGAAGCAAATCATCCACACGTCATGTGCTCTCACCGAATCCATCAACTTGAAAAGGCCGTGGAACAAAAGGTGAATGAAATATACGCATTTGGTCCCTGGATTTGACATGGAATTACTTGAACCCATGCCGAAGCATAAATCCATCCTTTCCTAATCCTGTGGTAACACGTAAACAGTCTCCTCGGATGACACACCTCACACACACTGGAGTGTTTCTTTTTTTCTTTTCCAGTTTTCTCCTTTGCCTTGGAGTGTGCTACGCTTTGAAAACCTGCTTTTGTTTAATTCTGTTGCAGAGTCGATGAACTGTGTGTATTTATTTATTTATTTATTTTTCTTTTAGCTTATTCTGCACAGTTGTTTGTGTTTACTCTTTCTCCTCTGAAGCCAAGGGTGACGGTACAGGATATTTTCTGGACCCTTACTGGCTTTTTTGTGCACTGCCAGTAGAACGTTACACTCAATTGGCTTCTTTAATTAGATCGTGGCGCACTACTGCTGCTAAAGATAAGGCAAGGCGAGAGAATTTTATTTGCATAGCACATTTCAGCAGATTGGCAATTGAATGGGATTTGCATGATAACAAGGAAAACAAAACAACAAATAAAGCAAAAGAAATGTTACGCTGCGGTGACATGTAAGAGAACGTAAGAAAAAAAAAACGACGACAGGTTGATAAACAGACTACAGTTCATGATTTTCCAGTAGTTATTAATCAGAGACAGCACTAAACAAGAGTTTTCAGTCTTGATTTAAAGGAACTCAGAGTTTTAGTAGTTTTGCAGTTTTCATTTTCCAGATTAGAGGAGTGTAATAAACTGAACGCTGCTTCTCTATACTCTGGGGATGAAGAGTAAACCAAAAGACCTCAGTGGCCTGGAGGGTTGATAGCAACAACAGATCTTGAATATATTTTGTTGCTAAGCCATTCGGTGATTTATAAACTAACAAAAGTATTTTAAAGCCTATCCTCTGAGCTACAGGGAGCCGGTGTTGCTCTGAGAGCTGGGTTGATGTGCTCCATTTCTGGTTTTTGTGAGGATGCGAACAGCAGCTTTCTGGAGCAGCTGCAGCTGTCTGACAAAACCTTGCGTTGGAATAAAAATGTGTAACTTTTAACCACTTCTATAGCTTTGCTGAGTGAAGCATAGAGTACAGAGTACCTCTGTGGCTGCACACTGCTGAAGAGCTGGCTGAAATAAACTGTAGATTTTGATTGAGTTAACTCCAGAACAATGTTTTTTTTGTTGTTTTTTTTTTTTTTCATTTTGTCTGTCCATCTGTCTGTCTTCATTTTCAATGAATGGGAAGATGTGCTCTGACGAGCCATGGATTTGGGGTTGCAATTCACAAACATGCGGAAATTCATCACACATTTTTGCTTCATATTTAAACAATTTCTAAGCAGAGAAGCAATAAAATCACCAACAGCAATGAAAACAGAAAAAAAAAAATTATGTAGCAATTAGTCAGGGTGATTTATTGCCGGTGATTGCAAAGTCTTTGCAAAGACGTCTAATTCCTCCTTTGATCTTGTACAGTGAACAGTGTTCGGTGGTGATTCGAGAGGCGCTTGCGTGCGTCTTCATGTCAAAACGCTTTGGCACATTTTGCACCTCCATTCATTTAAGTCAGAAAGAGCTTTTTTCTTTTTCCACTGAATGCTGCTGTAAACACAAAAGAGCTGAACTCAATTCACTTCTCAGTTTCTGTGGACTTTAACTCTGCATCAAAGGGGAAGATTATTTTTTTTTCTTTACTGGCAATCTTGTATAGGTGTGCACTGAGGTAAATTATTCCCACTGACATTATTATTTCTTCTATAGAAGTAAATAAACGGCAGAGACCCCTTAACTTCACGAAGGCCTGAAGATGAACCACAGCAATTCATTGCTTTTTTATTCCCCTTGTATATCTTGATATTTTCCTCTCATTGCCTCACACTGATTTTATAAAACATGTCCATCAATTAGGAAAGCAGTGACACTTCAGACATGCCCTTTTTGCAGAGCCAGAGACTCAGATTAGATGCATCATATGCATCATTTTTTTTTTCTTTTTGTATATTGAACAACCTTGACAGTAGGGACCCCTTTACCCTCATGAATATATCCAGAAGGAAGTTATTATTTCTCAAGAGGTGAAGATGGACAACTTGCCAGTTTATAGCTCTTTATGAGTGTTTTGCCACGACAGCCTGTTCCATTTCATTGTTGGAAGAGTTGCTTATCCAAGTCAACCAGAGAGCCGGGCATGCATATCACCTTGAGCCCAGCAAATTGCCCCGAAAAGACATGGCACTGTGGCTTTTGAGTGTTTGTCTGCATTTCAAGAAAATGCCCCGTATCAAGTGTCCCCAAATTAGTAACAGTATTGCAGGTCGTAAAACATGGCATCTCCCGTAATCTGCAGTGACATGCACCGTGCCCATGCTCTCTCATGTTGCAACATCAGGAATGCATTTTCGACTAATATGGGGCTTCTCGGCCATGTTCGTGCATTTTTGAGGAGACCAATTTGTAAACCCAGATTGTGAAATTCTGAGATGTAATAAATCAGGACGTTCGGCAGGGATGTAATGAGTGGTTGAAGTGTGGGCTTTGGAGAGGGATTAAAAAAATATGTGCTTACTCATAACAAGGATTTTTCTTTTCTTTTTTCTTTTTTTTCCCCTTTTCTTGGAAAGGACCTCTGAGCAAATGCCAAGGAGAAAGTCGGCAATTTAAAAAAAAAAAAAAAAAAAAAAAGCACAGATGAACTTTGATGAGTCAGTTATCTGGGGATCTACAGGCCTCCTTGATCCTTTTACTTTTCCGTCTTCATTTAAAATATAATTGGCCTAATGCTTCCTACTGTCAAGATAACAGATTTTCACGTCATGATCCAAAAATGCCTGCTTGATGTTATTATTGCAAAACTTCTGTAAAACGGATTGAAAAACGTAAATTTGCACACAAGGAAGCGCTTATTCACACTTTTTTTGTTTATGGTGGATTTTGTTTCTGTTTTGTGCACAAAATATATCTGCAGCTATGTGACTTGATTATATTTGTTGTCAGAGGCTGCTTGTCAAGTTTTATGTTTGTGGTAAGGGTTTAAAACTACCTTATAAATTTCATTTTTTTTACACTAATCATCAAAGTGCAAGTTTTTTTTTTTTCCCCTGAACTTAACAGTGCCACTTCCTCTTCTCCACCATATTACACCATATTACACCATACAACATATTACTGTTAAAATGTACCAGTTTTTCAGAGGTTAAAAAAAAGGTAACACTTTATTTGAAGGGGGGTGAATAAGACTGTCATGACACTTTCATAAACATGACATAACACATGTCATGAACATGAATAAGCCTTCATGAATATTTATGACTGTTGTCATAAAGCATCATTCGGTAAATTATGACACTTTTAATACAAAGTTGACATTATTCAAAATGTCTTTGTTATGACAACTTGACATTAACCAATAAATCATTACTGTTTAAACTTTACCTTTAATAACATAAAGTTATCTAATTTTTAAAGTGAAATCAGTAATACTTTTATAACAAATTTACAACAGTAATGATTTCTTGGTTAATGTCAAGTTGTCATAACAAAGACATTTTGAATAATGTCAACTTTGTATTAAAAGTGTCATAATTTACCAAATGATGCTTTATGACAACAGTCATAAATATTCATGAAGGCTTATTCATGTTCTTGACAGGTGTTATGTCATGTTTATGAAAGTGTAATGACAGTCTCATTCACCCCCCTTCAAATAAAGTGTTACCAAAAAAAAAATAAATAAATAAAAAAAATATATATATGTTGGATTTTATCCCTGCTATTAAGAAACAATGTTTTTAAACTTGCATTGCTCATGGAGTTTTTGTGTAGTGTAGTGTTGTATCCAGAAATACACCAGATCCTACCCACACAACATAAATTGGTAAAACCTTAAAAAAAAAAAACAATCCGTGACAAGCTCACGTTCAACAGTTCCAATAGACTTTTTTGTTACAATAATGTAGAAAAACTCATTGTTTGACTGTTTCAATTTCTGTCTTTCTCACTAGTTGTGGAAGAAAAATAAAAGTAGAATCCATTGTTTTTATTAGTTGCCTTATGCAACGTTTTTTTGAACTCAGTGTCTCATTGGCTAATTGGGTCTTCGTGACGACTCCTTTCCAGGAACCTGCTGGCTCTGTTGAAAAGCTGAAGTCTGAGATTCACACACAAGTGAAACCACAGAAACTATCTAACTTATTTAATTCATTCACAACATTTTCGCTTGCATTATACTCTTTGCTACATTTATCTAATTCCTGAGTGAAGTTCCTTCAGATTTTCATTTCTCTTCAGCATTACCTCGGTAGCTTTGTTTAACCAGGCTACTTCATTCCAAAGATGGGAGACTTGGATGTTCTGAAAGTCGGTACAGATTTGATCATTGCATACAATACTTTTAGTCGTCTAATATGGAAGATATCCTATCAAACCAAAAGATTGTTACATACTGAAAGAAATTAGCAAAAGTTCCCAGATAAAAAAAGGACAAAAGAAACCTGAAATATCTGCTTTCGGCTACCGTTGTTTATTCATTTTTGCCAGAGAAAACCCTATATGCTTGATCTATAATTGTTTTACTATTTTCTACTTAGAATATAATTATTGTTTTCTGTATTATTTATTTATTTTTAAATATATTATTCCCTCAAATATATACATTGTTTCACCTTTTCACACAATGAAATCAATCCATCAAAATCAATCCGATAAAAAAACTATATGCATGAAATGTTTTCCACTTTGCTTTAGTCAAAATGATGCGTATTTCTTACACTGCTCACTTTATAAAGGAATAAACAAGCAGAACCATGTAGGGCCCTCAGGTTTCACCTTAAACACCCGTAGTTTGGGTACTGCATGCAACTACTGGTGAAAATGGTCATTTCACCAGTAGTCTGAGTTTTGCTCTCTTTTTAATTAAACCGTTCTCTGATTGTTAAAAATTTCCCAGAGGCATTTGATACTTCTAAGGCAATAGATGACCTGATCAGTGTTAGATGGGTGAATGGAGTTTGGTTTCAAGTAAAGCCCAGATAGAAGCAGCACATTTTTTGCAATGTGTTATCGTGGGGTTCTTGGACTGTGGAGTGTATGGAGACAGGATAAATGAATTTTACCAAATGTAAAATAAAAATATCTCCTTTGTTTTGCTTTTCTTTCAGTGTAGCTTAGACGTTAGAACACATAAGAACTAAATGTCGTCTGGAAACTGAGTGCTTGATGGTTGTCTATTTATCATTTTTGAAGAAAAACACTGGATTGGACCAAAAGTGTGCAAGAAACACATCAAACATTTCATTTTGTCGTTAAATTGGCCATGAAGTATACTCTGTGTGTTTTTATTATTTATATTATCTGCTGTGTCTTTATTAATGTTCCTTGAAGTCAATGAGACTGATTAATTAAATCATCTGCGCAGACCAACTCGGAGTACCTATCAGTTTAATTACACTGGAGAGCGGACGCTGCTGCCAGAACTATATGAGCAGAATCAGTCACACAAGACTGGGCTTGGGAAATGTTTATTTTTCCCAAATACTAAACGGGACCCTGGGGATGTTATGCTTCGTACACCACTTTGTCTCCCACTTCAAAGCCGCTGCTGAAAATCAACTAACATGTTTCTCTGAGCTAACTGCTTGAAACTGAGAGGGCTGTATTTTATATAAATAGGTTTTCAGGGCATCACTTGAGTTTAATTATAAAAGAAATAGTTCTTCTTCGAGAGACAGTAACCAGGGAAAAAAAAAAAAAAAACGTGCCGTAATTGCGTGTGTGTGGATCTTTTTGTTCCCCCCTGGTCAAATGCTAGCTCCATCTTCACAAGCCTTATTGATACAAAGACAAACTGTGCATAATTGAATTACGTTCGCTGACAGATATATGAGATGTTTATTTAACAGACTTCTGTTTGACTCTCGGCTTTTTAGAACCAAGTGTTTCTTGCCATTCTGCTGCTTTCCTACTATTTTGCAAACAAACTCTCACATTCGCTTAATTAAAACCTCCATCAAAAATGTGCTTGTGGAAAAGTAAGGTGACATTCGGAGTGGAAAACACTCCTACAGGCAATCCAATCCCATTTGTTTTCCCAGAGATGAGTCATTTTGGTCACTCTAAACGAAGATTGTGTTTTCAGGCTCAAAAGCAGCACAGATTTGCTTCCCGGAGCCTTTTCTCTCTTGTTTCTGAGTTTTCCGAGGCTGCCACTGGAGTTTTACGCAGCAGTAAGCTGACAATCAAACAAGACCTGGGGTCAAATGAGCAATTAAAATTGCTCATGGCAGCCAGGATTTTCACACCTGACAATGTGCAGGGGTTTTTACAACGCTAATGAGGCATCCTTCGTGCTCTGGTCAGGAGGTGTTTGCCTGGAACTGCTTTCATGGTTTATTGGCAGCTTTCACCACCTCTAATGACTCACATCTTCAGGATGGTTGTTTTTAAGTCCAAGGATGAAGTCTGGAATTTTAAAACTTTTTTTTTTTTTTTTTTTGTCAACTTCAACACCCTTGGAATGAAAAGACATCTGCTGATGATTCACTTTTGACTTACAATATTACCTAATCTTATTTTTTGCTTATTTGTTTGCGTTCACTTCCCCGTATTCCTTGATCTGCCGTAGTTAAAATGTTGTGATCAGTGGTTTTTAAAAATGTTCCTTGTAATAGGGGTGTAATGATAGATTTGGCTAATGAGCCAGTACTTGACACTGGTTTCACAAGAACAAAACAAGATGAGATTTTAACAGTTTCCTAGTCTAGATTTACCTAATCTATATGTTGCATTTTAGTTTTTTTCCTTGTCTAAATTTGAGGTTTCTAATACTAGCGAAATAATTGAAACTCGCCTGTTTTATGTTTCCATAAACAGCATGAAGGTTTTACAGACTTCATAAACAAACTATTGTTCAGTATCATCATCAGTTCCGATTTTACTAATTTAAGACTCATTCACAAATTTGAAAAGACGAAAAGCTGAAACAGCCCTTCATCTTAGAGCAGCAGTAAGGTGCTACAAAGCAGATGCTAACTTAGGTGATGCTAGCAGTAAGCAGCTAGCTGCCCATGGATTTTCCAGTACTTTAAAAAGTGTTTGCATCTTGCCAAGCATTTCAGTTTAGCTTCAGTAGTATGAACCAGGCATTCAATGTAAAAATACTCTAAAAGTTATTGTAGCAGACAATTCATCCTCAATGTCAGTTTTCACTCATCTGTCCAATATGTATCTGGAGACATGTTTTATTTTACTTTGAGGAACAAATTAAAACAACCAGGCGCCTTCTGGATTACTGACAGGTTTCAAGGAGACATAGTTCCCCTTTGTGTTTATGATTGTTCGGGCACATCTTTTAGACTTTGTTATATATGTAGGAATACATCAAACCCTGGGAAAAGGATAAGGATATAGTTTTGCATTGTAATCGCTGGGGAATAACAAGATGTTTATGGCCAGAACACTGGGCTTCAATCCCGACAGCAACCTCTTGTTTCCTATCAACTCAATAGCGAAAGCACCTTCACAATTTGTTACATGTAAACCTTTCCATTAAGTTTGTAGTCAATCTATGTTGATTAGAAGTTATAATTGGTGTAACAGAATCATCATGTATGGTTTTACGGCTTTTAATTCCACAACTGTAGCCTTGTTTTCACACACAGTCACTGACTGAGCAGGACTTTAGTCAGTGTGGAAAGAGTGGAAAGAGTTTGCACTTAATGTCTGCTGACGTTATATTCCTTCTTTAGACTACAGTGGAAAAGCTCATAAAAAGAAAAAAAAAATAAACAAGAGTAAATGATGGCTGTAGAACAAACGTCTTAGATCATTTTTCTGCCAAATGCCCAAAAATGGTTCCGCACGAACAATTTAAGTGCGACGCTTCTTCAGTGCTAACAGCTAATAGGTGTTGTCAAATGACTTAACAAGCCAACAGAGTCAATAGTGACTATTGTGTGCCATGAAACTCTAAATGGCAGCATCAGTTAATTTGACTAATAAACAAGGTACATTTAATGAAATGGATGCCACTCTAAAGTACTCGTTCGTTACTGAGAAGAGTTTTGCTATGTCATCAAATTTCCTAATGGAAAAAAAAAAAAACGCTTGGTTTTCTTTTTTTCAAAGTGAGTCTTCACAGATGTCTGCACGCTAACTAAATCTGGCAGCAAGTTTGCTAAAATGGCAACAATGTTCCCCAACTCTCAGTCCAACAGAACAACTAAATAGCTTTTTCCTTCATTACTTCAAACTAAGAGTGAAACAGACACAAGATGTCAAGCATAAGCACGCGTCTTAAAATCACAGGTTCATATTAACACTTTACACTGGACAGCGACTGAATTTTGTACAGTGACAAGAAACGTGATGTTTAAACATCGCAAAACCTTGAAACACAAAACTTTTCACACCCCAAGTTGTTCATTCTTTTCGTGTCATGAAGCGCACCAGTCATTTTGCCCCTTCAACAATTTGTACTTTCGCAGTCCTCGTTATTTTGTGCCAGACTTCTGTGGGAAGCAAAGGCAATCTGGCATTCGACGTTTTGTGCCATTAACGCAGCAATCATCAATCGAATCCTTGGGACTTCTTATACCTGCTTGTTCAACGGCTAATTTAAAGTATTTTTCTGCAATATGCTCATGATTCACTGTAGGAAACTGTAATTATGTGACTTCAACAATAGCCATCAGTGGTAATTTAGACTGTAGTTCATATTTTCCAAGAGTCAATTGGCAAAAA
Organism: Poecilia formosa; assembly: GCF_000485575.1. Taxonomy (NCBI): domain Eukaryota; kingdom Metazoa; phylum Chordata; class Actinopteri; order Cyprinodontiformes; family Poeciliidae; genus Poecilia; species Poecilia formosa. The sequence goes on from NW_006799955.1 coordinate 592,075, forward strand.
AGGGAAACAGAAAAGCAATTAATGGAAAAAAGATGGAATATATCCAGCCGCTTTGGGCAGCTCCTCTGGGGAATCCCAAGGCGTTCCCAGATCAGCCGAGAAACATTGGTCCTCCAGCGAGTCCCGGGTCTTCCTCTGGTCTCCTCCCAGATGTAATGTGGAATATTTTAAAGTAATGCAGATCATTTATGTGAGATTTAAAGCATTTCTCTTTTTCTTTTTTTTCCCCAGAAATTCTGCAAAAATAGTTTTCTACATAAAGAAATAAAGAGATCATGTGATTAAGTACATGCAATTAAAAACAATTTGATTACGCGTGGGTTCGAATTGCCAAAGGATCAAACTGGAGGCACCAAAAAATGCTGATTCAGGGTTAAATTGGTTAAAACATACTTGACATTTCTCTTGCGCTGTATTAGTGTGGGAATTGTTTCGGGCCCGATACTAAATCATGCATAATGTTGCCTTCTTGCATCTGCTTTTGGAATATTTTTGGCACAAAACAAACAGAATCCATGGCAACATCTCATGGGGGACATGCATGCATCCTCGAAGTAACACTTGTGTTGCAAACAACATTTTTGGCACTTTCCGCCTGTGCAGGAAAAAAAAAGAAACGCGAAACTCGGTGAGATACAATGTCAGTGGTGACTTTCATGCATTGTTTATTACATATATCGAGGCTTGTCGCAGCAGATCAAATCGTCTGGAGCAAAGTGCAGGAATGCAGACAGGGATGGTAGCTCTGAAGGCGTACTTACTGTAATGAGAAGCAGACAGGCGAAACTCTGAGGCGCATTGTTGTGCGCAGGTTGGCTCTGGATTCCTGTCTCATCCCTGCAGGCTACAGACCCATGAATATTTAAATGGTAACGGGACTTCCTCTTAACATCAATCAAAAGCCCATTTATTCAATTACTGGCCTTTAGATCTGAGATGTTCAACCAACAGCAGCTTCTGATGAGATGGGGCTGCCCGTGGCACTGCCTGGGAATAATATCCCAACCATGTGGACAGTCGGTCAATTAAAACCAGCTCCTCCGTGGGCTGGCAAGGCATCAAGAGAGGAAAGTCACTGGATATTTATCCGGTGATGTTACACTTGGATGAAACTTTAAGCTTATTGAAATGGGACCGGGATGCAGCAAAGTAATCTTACTAAAAGAAATATTACCCCTTCCCCTCTTGTGAAACAGTTGCACTCAGTGTGTGAAAACGTTTCTCGCATAGGCTCATATTTAAAGCTCTTTCTCTTCCTCAAACTTTTTTTGTCCGCGATCGATTCCAGAGGCCGGCAAAATGTCTTCTTTTATTTGAAAATTGCAGTAGAACCAAACGGAGAGGTAGACATTTGTTTGCATTTATTTGATTTTTTTGAAAAAGAGAGCGAAATAAACGATGAGAAGAGAAAACAAGTATATTGGACACCTGTTCAAAGGAGTTCTGTCGGGATTCTGCCACAACAAGACAAATGACTCAGCCTGGCAGAGGATCAGTTGATTGAAGGCGTGTCATTTGCAGTCGTCCTGATGTCTCTGCCGGTGAGCAATTGCACAACGTTCGTGCAATCTTCTTCTAACTGCAGCGAGGAGCGGCTCGGCTTGCAAGAGCGGCTGTGCTTGACACAAATCTATCTTGTGTTAATAAGAGCCAGACGCATCAGCCAGAGTGCTATTGTTGGCAGGCAGCGCCAGCCTGCACATCACACGGAGAGGCCGAGGGACCGCCGGGGGTGGGTGGGGGTTTAAAGAACACAACAAGTTGTTCCTCGATAAGAGCTGTTTGCTTTTGTATCATCTTAATTCATTTCTACTTCCTGCTGTTGATTTGGTTATACTAATGGGGTTAAATGAAGGATCAGAGGGTTGTGTCCTACAGTGAATGTTGATGCAGTTATGCGAATATGAAAGCCTGTAAAAAGGGTTAAGCCAGAGCAAATGGGACGGCCGAGAAGAGAAACATTGCATTAAATACAGTGCGCTGATTAAAGGAGTAGTTGGTGTTTTGGGAGGTATGTGTAATGGGGTTCTTTCAGAGAAGAACCCACTGTAGACAAAACATTTGATATTATCAACATATCTGCGCTGACTGATCACTGAGATTATGAATACAAACACAATTAGATAATGCCAATCAACAGCAAACAGGTGCGATCTTAACATCCTATTTCAAAACTTTGATGATGCAGGTGTTCTCCAAAGCTTCTCCGATGCTCCCTTTGAAGAGTTATTATGTAAAGCATGAGGTCTCGTCATCTTTAATAAAGCTACATAAAGGCCACTCTTACTGAGGCCTTCTTTTGCAGAAATGTAAAAAATCTTTACAAAACGTTAAATTGTGCTTTGTGTACACCTCTGACGTGAAAGGTCTGATGTGCGAAGATCTGTAAGTAAAGAACGACGCCTCATGAATCATCTCGATTTGCTAGTAAGTGAAATAAACGAAGTAGAAAAAAAAAACACAAGCTTCAGGACATTTATGAGGAGCAGCAGAGATCCACATCTTAAGTGTGGATCTCTGTTCATAGGTCATCTGTTCATAGGTCAGATGGCAATATCGAGAAAAATTCAAGGGGCATTCACTATTTCTCAAGACCTGGTGATAAACCTTAGGGTGAAGTGGTAATATTGGACTAGGACGAAACTATGCAACCTTTATACAAAACAGCAACCACTGTGAGATAGAATAAGCCACAAAGCTGAAGCTTTACTGCAGAAGATCACTGGGAAGAGCATAAGCTGAATGAAAACAAAAAAAGCTAAAAAGAGAGTGGAATTTCCAGAAACGGGCTTTGAGTTAAGACCATCGATTCCATAACATTTCTGATGTTCGGTGGGAATGTCTGTGCCCTTTGTTATTTTAACTGTTCTAGATTAATTGTTTTCCCAACCAGAGAGTAAGACTTCAGTGGGGGCCGGGGGGCGGATGGCAGCTTGGTTTGTATGATTAAAACAGAGAGGCTCTCTCCATGTTTGAGAAGGACTGTGATTTCACGGCACATACAGGCACAATGCAGGGAAGCCATGTGGATTACATGCACCGGTTCAGACTGGAAACAACAAGTAAATTATATCCTTTGTCATTTAAAAAAATCTTAAAGCATAAGATAAACCCAGACATTGGCAAATATCCTGTTTGGAAAACATAAAAATGTCAGGTAAAGGTGGAATATTTGCAAAGTATGCCAATGTTCAGATTAATATAGCGTTTTTGAAGCGTGAATCTGCAAGTAACAAGGATAAGATAATTATAAAATAGCACGTCAATCAAAATAAAACCAAAGATACAACTTATCAAGAGATGAAGAGACACATTAGTTAAATGGAAAGAACATAAGTAATACTATCACTTAAGTCGTAACAGCAATAATTTAATTTATATGGTTGTTTATAGGACGTTCTACAACTTTTCACATTCAGATTATCAGTTTTTGCAACCAGGAGTTGATGTAGTTTGATGACCTTTAATACAAAAAATTACCACCCTTTTATTGTGTTGTGATATTAACACTTAAATACATTTGAAACAGAAAAGCAACATTTCCTGCTGCTATGACAGCACAGTATATTGATTGTTCCAGTTACATTAATGATGTTATTGATGTTAATTATCAAAAATATATTAATTTATTAGTTTTCAAGTGTTTATTGCCCATAGTGTTGGTGGGCAGGGGGATAGGGGGGGTGATCTGCTTCGGTCTGTGCTACACAAAGCTGGGAGAAAGCTCTGGTCCTTGAAAGAACTTTGCACTCTAGGAGAGTGTGATGGAAATGTTTCTGCTTTTGAAATATTTTACAACCTTTACCGAGAACTGACCCGGAGGGAGAATGTGTTTGGTCAGACTGTTTGTAACATAGTTGGAGGGTACAACGCGCTGCACAGCTTCCATCATCTCTTCTTCACATACTGAAAGCATAGCAAGATCCCTTACCCGATCAGATAAGAAATGCAGATAATTAAAGTCCAGGTGATTTATAACTCAAGTATGTCTTTCTGTTATTTAAAAATAGAGGTAAAGAGGGTTCATTGTCCAGGTCTTATTTTTGGCCAGGCACCCAAAGTTGTCGGAGTGACTCCAATCGTCATGTCTTCATAGATAAAACACAAAGTGACAGTGGTATTAATCTTCTTATCTGACTGTCAGCAAGAAAATGAACATGAAAGCGCTAAAAAAAAAAAAAAAAAAAAACATAGCTGAGGTTTTGTTTTTCCTTTGCACTTCTTTGTAACAGCTGTGCAAAACAAACGTGGCTCACACATTTCTTTTCTCAGCATTCTCATATAGTTTCAGCATTCTCATATAGTTCACCATATAAAATCTATGGTCTAGTATTCAGCTTGTGTTACATAACAGCTTCACAGCGTGATCACACAGAGTGTAAATGGTGTATTTAATTTTTTGACAAAAAAAAGAGGAGAAAAGCGAGTTCATTTCACGTAAGATTAATTGAAATCCACTGCAGATACACTTTAAAAAGACGACGGTAAAACACTGTCAGAGCCCAAGGAATCTGCAACGCATTAAGAGCCTCGCTCAGAGGAGCGGATGAAAGGCGCTGCCCTCATATTAAAAGGAACTGCTGGGGAGGTGAAGGATTCTCCTCGAGAGAAATCAGAAACACTCTTTTCCCACTGGCGCACTGACAGTAACTCACAAGGCTGTCAATCCATTTTAATCAAATTACCGTGAAGTTTCAAACGGTCTATTTTAAAGGCAGAATGACATAAGTCTGAGAGATTGCGAGGCTCACATGATGGGGGTCTGTTTTCAATCAGATCTGCACGATATTTCATTGTCTTTGGAGTTTTGCTTGAGAAGCACTGCGAACACGAGGACGCACGGTGCCAGAAACGAAGTGAGTTCAGCGAGATCATTGGCTCGTTGCGTAACGGAGCGACGTGCGGTGGGGGGGGGGGTGAAGAGTAAACAGGGCACAAATCAGATGAAGCGGTAATTTTTTAAAATATTAAATGATCTTTAGTTCGAATGACTGTTGGAGGACCTTTCGGGACAAGAACTCAATGTTCATATGTCAACTGCGGGTCAGACATCAACGCTGTTTCCATGGCTTTTTTTTTTTTTTTCTTACAGGTTTTCAGGCAAAAAAAAAAACACACATTTGCTTTTGTGACTGTAATAATTACGCATGAAGCAATTAGAAACCACAAAGTGTGTTGCTTATTTTGGCATCAGGTTTATTATAAGAAGGAGTTCCATATTTTTTTTTTTTTACACTCAGATTTCCAGTAAATAAAGCTCAATTTGAATTAAAGTCAGACGTTTCATTAGATGTCAAGCTTTAGATTCGGAATTTGGAAAATCCAGGGGCAAGAAGGAAGAATGGACGGATTGATGGGTGGGTGGGGTGGACGACAGAGTGCAGTGAATGCAATGATTGGAACAAACAGGGGGGAATACAGTGTTGAAATGCAGGTATTTTAAGGGTGTTTGGATTGAACCGAAGATGGAAAGTAGTGAATGGTCCAGAGTTCTGCCACATAAGAAAATCTAAATTGTCCAGAAAAGCGTCAGATAGATGATAATGCAACCTGTCCCAAAGGTGGATAGTAGTAACAACCACTTACCATCAAAGCGTGGAAAAAGGATGATTGTTCCTAGTTAAGCTGTGCCGTAAAAGCCTTTTTAACATGTATACCACATGTTTTTCTGCCTCTCGCGAGTGTCGTAAACATGTTACAGGCTTGCACGGGCACAGCGCGGCCTGCCTCGACACTGAATCACGGGATTCCCTCGACTCACCTAAATCTTTGCTCCACTCAACACCTCAACGCGAGCGGAAGTGTTTATGTTGCAAACAGGGTTGGAAAAGCGCCGCCGCAACGGTACGTTTAGACGAGGGGATTTATGGTCAGGATGTCGCAGCTCTTCTTTGTTTCCCTAAGTCACTTGGTGCAGGTTGGACACGGAGCCTCCCGAGCGTCTCTGCTTTCTCGCACATTTCAGTCTGGTAATTATTTAGTAAATTGGCCACTTCAAACGGCTTCAGCTGTAGATTTATCGTGTTGCTCCGTTCATTCTGTTCTTCCAAGTATGCTGAGAGAGACCAGAAAGCCAGCAATTCCGCCGTAAATCAAAACAGTGGAAGTATTGAATGTTGTTCACACTGATCATGTTTAATTATTAAGACAGAGTTTTGTAAAGGTCTCAGAAGTTACATCTAGCATCCTTGTGTGCGCCGGAATCATCCTTCCCATCTGTGCAGTCTGACATCTGAGGGAGGTCATTCGTAAGATTGTTTATGTCTAGACGTTTAGCATGGATTAAGGTCATTCAGACTTCAAAATCAAAGAAAGCTGCATGTTTATTGTTACTCCAGATCCGTCCTCATTGCATTTTAAAGTGCTTTCAGACGTCCCAAAAATGTGTACTGAAAATATGTTTAAATCCATAGTTTAAAAGGGGAAAAAAAATGTAGTGAACCTAGCTTAGTATTGTAAGAAATATATTAAATGCTTCATGCATAAAATTAATAATTAGGAAGCAGGAAAAACAATTTTAAGGTGCTTTTTGTGGGTTTGTGATTAGGCCAGTTTTGTTTTCTTTAACAACCTACTTAACTTTTATCAGAATGTGAGCACTCAGATATATGCAGACAATGCCATGATTTTTATATATCAGCTAAAAACTCACCCTTGGTGTAATTATTTATTCCACCTTAAATTAAATCTGAAAAGTTTTAAGGCACATTAGAGAATGACAGAGAACGCTGCAATGCCATTCTAGTATTCGTTGATATATAAAACATTGTATCAAGTCCCTGAGGTGCCTGCTCACGCTTTTGAGAAGAAAGCATGTGCTACTGTCTTGATATCCTCGACAAACATAGTTTTTAATCTCTCACAACCTTATTACCTTTAAAAGATGACTTACAGTGTAAAATGTTCTGACTTTAGGTAGCTATATCAAAGGAATAACTGGCTGCAGTTCCCTATTAGGGCAACTGCAATTTCCTTCACAGATAGTCGTTTATGAAGGATCCAAGCACAGGCATTTTCTTGTAGATAAAGAAAAACAAAAGAAATTGAGTAGGAGAAAGCAAAAAAAAAAAAAAAAAACTGTAAGAAAGACATGAAGATGGGTAAAATCTGGATAGTAAAACTGAATGTCAGTCTTATAAACACAGATGACACCAATTGCATGACCTTTCCAGACAAAAACACCTTTGATAAGGACATTTTTTCCAATGCGTCCCACTGGTATGTATTTTTGCAAAGCATAATTGGGAATACTCATTGTTATGTGCATATTTATGAAGCACTGTAGTAGTTAGAAATGGAAAAAAAACAAACAAAAAAAAAACAGCTGTCTCCTCCAAAGTAATGCTTATATCTGTGCGCAGTGAACATGATATGTTTTTTAAACGTTTATCCATTTTTCACCTCAGCACGTAAGCTAAGAGCCAAACCTAAAAATTCATCACAACATTATGCTGTTGCTACTGGCATAGAGACAGTCATAACTTAAGGGTAAAATTACATCAGATAAGAAGTTTATATTACATTAATCACAACAAACATTTCCACTAGTATATCTCATGTAACATCTGTTTAAATGGCTCACTTTAGATAAAATGCTAGATTTCGCCCAGGAAATTATATTTAAACTCTGAATCACAGCAGAAAGGTTTTACAGATATAGATTTTTGAAACGGCACATTTTCTATGTTGTTGTCGCATAAATCTCTGAAGTTGTTTACATATAAATTCGCAAACTCAGTACGGTGTGATGAGTTTCTGTAACGTGTCTTGCGCGACGTAGCATTTTAACATCGGGGCAGGATAAAGACGACTTATAGTTAAGTGCGCAATATCGACTTTGTGTGTTTTGAAACTAATCTGATCTTCGCAGCAGGAGTCACTGGGTTCCCAGCGCATCTGTCAAAAGATGCAATGACCAGATCAGGAGCAAGAAGCCGTTGACTTTCATCAGGTAGGTGCTCGATTTGACATCATGTTTTCTTAATGAGAGCCAGCTGCCCGCAGCGTCAATGTTCAGCTTCATACCAGCATGAAAAAACATGAAAGTTGGAGCCCTAAATAAGTCCAGATTCACCGTACAACACGGGCTGAACCAACATTCCTCTCAGTGTTACAATCAATGGTGCCTGTGATCATCAGGAGTGGAAATGAGCTCTTAGCCTTTGAGCACACACTCGCGCGCGCGCACACACGCGCACGTATGCACATGCAGGATGAAATTCTGCAGATTCATTATATAAACACTGCGGTTTTTGAGCCATGTGCTAGCTTCTTTTTTTTTTTTCCATTTCCTAGATCTGCATTTCTACACAAAATGAAATAAGAATGTGTTTCTCCTGGTGTTAATTTACTTTGGGAGAAGCATTTGCCTTTTGTGGCCACTGATTGCTGATATAAGCTGGTCTTTTACAGCCTAATCAATTTCATGCTCCCTCCACAGCACATTTCTAATTTATGATTTCTATGAGAGTTTGAAACAGTTCCCGGTGCTTTTTATGCGGAGCGATAATAAACTTTGATGCCATCCTACCATGAAGCACACAAACGTTTATCATCTGAGGTATCGAGCATATTTAGGTCCTCAAGAGTTCTTTCATGTAAAGTCAAAACACGGGAGGCAGATGGTTGTTGTTTTTCCGAAAGAGAGTTTTTATATCTCGACCAATCAAGAAGGAGACAGAGCATGGCGCTCTGATATGAACAACCAGGTGTTTGTTTAATGGAAAACTACGAGGAGCAAAGTCTGTGGATTAGCAGTCTTTCAGAGATCCTTTCACTTCTTACGCTTTTCTGTTATTTAGTCGTTTTAAGAGAAAGCAGAGGCGTTGAAGCATAAAATTACACCTGTCATAATATCCTCTTACGGAAATAAAACACTTCAGGTTGCATATTATTTACACGTTACGGAAAAAGCCAAGAGTCGGGGGGACGTGTCTCAAAGTGTGCGACTCCGTGCCTGCCTGAAGGAAGCTCCGTTCCCCCCACGATGATCCCTTTTTTCCAACATCCTCTGTGTGGATCCAGGCTGAACTCAACCCCGTGACCCCCTCCCTTGTCCCCGTGCCCGGGTCTTGCCCTCATGCTGCCGTCCATCCTCCTGGGTACAGCTGACCTGTGAACTCTGCCTTGCCTCTGAGAAGCAGCTACCGACCCCTGGAACAAAGACTTCACAGGAAATAAAAAGGAACACAAGACGGAAAGTTTCCCTTCGCTTCTGGTCGGGCCTCGGGGGGCGAGGGGGGATTGTTAGTGGATTTCATTGTGAAAAGATGACAGCAGACTATGATGCCAATTTAAGTGTCAGTTGTTGTAGTTTGACTTCTTATCATTAAACATATAATTAAGAGTTGAAGCTATTCTTAGAGTGGCCAGGGCCGTGCTGAAAGGATTCTTGCACCAAACTTCCTTACCTCATTAATTAGGAGGAGGGTCACTCAGGTCAGTGTGTGTTTATTCCCAGGAAGGAGCATAAAGGGGATTAGCAGTAATCAGAGGGGATTAAAAACAGCTATTACCCAGATGGATGGTACATTCCTGCCTGATCTTTTCACTTTTGCTGAGAGGGATGTTTGGTTTAAAAAGAGGTGCCGAGATAAGGGATTCCTCTGGCGACAGTTTCTTTATAAACACAAAACACGCCGGGTTTGTTTCTCTTGCCTCTGGTGCAAGTCTGTACGTTCACTTCTGCAGCTGGAAGTGTCGCACAAAAGAGAACCTCGAGCCTCGAGGTGTCATAAATTGGTGATGAGGAGCGGTGCCCAAGTGTAAAGATGACAACTGATATGTGTCGTGATGCGGATGATCGGGAATGGAGAACAGAAGAATCTGGTAAGGAGGCAGAGAAATGGGCCGACTTTTAACTACAGGGAAAGGTGGACGAGCGGTAGAGAAATCAGGTGTGATTAATTAGACGGTTTCAATTGAAGCGATGAAAGAAAACGACGGAAGACGAGTAATAAACGCACAAATGAACACAGAGGGAATAAAACAACAAACATTAAGTTAATGACCTGGAGCTACGGAGCAACACTGAATTTAGCATCTAAAGCGACATAAAAATCCGAACGGAACAAAGAACCAAGACACTCAGCTCAAAAAATGAAATATGCAGAATGTGAGACAGAATTATCAGCATAAAGATGGAATTTACAGTTAATGAAGGTTTTAGTGTTGCTATAAATTGGAAACTGAACCGGCCTAAGAACAGAGCCCTGGGTAACACACCGTGACTTAATGCTTTATTTGTTAATACACACAAATACTTGACAGACTATGGTTTTCATGGAGTTTCAGCCATTTCTATCCAAACCTAAACTGAAATCTGCTGGTTTTCTAAAGCAGAAGTCAAATCATTTAAAACCAGGATGGCAGCATCACTGTTGCTAGTTTTTGCACGATGCCTGGAAACTGAGGTTTTATAAAGTTAAGATTTTGTTTTCGAATCCAAACCGAAATAATAAAATGGATTTCATCACGTTGCTTTATTTGTCCCAGCATTTAGTTTTTGGTCCTGCCGGGATTTTTAATTTGATATACTGATCTGTTTTGTCAAATATTGCTCGGTTCTTCACTTTTTTTTGTTTTTTTACATGTCTCTGTACAATAGTCAAATATATCTCCACTACAACAAAATTGCTATGGATTCTTATTGGAGAGTTATTGGACGGAGCTCCGTTTAATTGCACATCGGTGCTTCATAAACTGGAAGGTTTGTTTATTTGAAAAGCAGCGTAGTCGCTCAGCACCAAAGTCACAAAAATCACACTCCCCGTGGAGAGAAAGGAACTTGTTTGCTACGATAAAAGGAAGAAAAAACACAAGTGCATTATTTTTATTTTATTCTTTTGTATCTTTGGAGGCGACAGCAGTTTTATGGCGCCGTCCCGGTAATGATGCCTTTTTTTAATCACATCGCTGACACAGCCGTCGAGCTTTTACACTTTGTCGGCCTTTTAAAGAGCAGGAAAAGAATGCTGCGCTTGTCAACAGCATTGTAGCTCTTGTGCTTGTATAATGTGTGGTATGCATGTTCTCGGGTCTGTCTGCGTGCTCTGGTCTTTATTAGACTTCCACTGAACATCTCTGAGGACTGACACAGAGATCCTTTCATGTGTCCTCGGCCCGGTCCCGCACACCAGAGCTTAACCAAAAACATGCCACTGCCCGGGGCAAGGTCAGATTTCTCACCATACCACAGCATTAAAGCAGCGGTGCTCCTCCTAATAGAGGGAGGGAGGGGCTGGAGGGGAGAGACACTGGTTATTTTTCATCGATCTCGCAAACGATATATTTCATCTCATCGTACTGGAGGAGCAGCACCGAAGGAGGCCATGTGGTAATGATTTCTGGAGCGAATGCCCTCTGCCGCTCAGTGATCTCACTGACCCGCAGCGTGCACGAGGGTGAAATTTGGACTTTTCAAATCATCCAGGTTACGACTGGTGTCATGTCGAAAGAGGAGAGTAAAGCACATCTTTTTTTTTTTTTCTTTTCTCATTGTTTCAAAAGTCAGTTCATTATCAGAAACAGAATTCCAGCCACGTCTTAAAGAAGTGACGTTTCGGCCGCTTTGTCAAATACTGTGAACCACGAACATTAAAGAAGTCTTGGCTAATAAATATTAAAGGGAAAAAAAATCCCATCGTTAAGCTTCTTTGGAAAATATTATGGTTATATATATATATATTTTATTTTTTTTTTGTTTGTTTGCTGTGAATATGCTTGCTTAATTCCGATATTTAGATTGATGAGGTCGAATATGACGATTCGAATTGTCTTTTTGCAAAGACTTGCAGCAGATAAAGGACATGCTGCAGCTTCTTTGACAGATGCAGATGTACTGATGTATGATTAAAGGCCCTTTTACTTATCAAAGCTTTTATCAGATTTTTTTTTATTTAACTGATAAAAGTGCATTATTAACATTGAGTGTTGGTTGATGCATTTATATACTGGAAAGGCAGTCTTTTGTTTTAATGCATTGAATGAAAAGAAAAAAAAAGAACATTAAATTAAATCTCTGGCACATGGATTATGATTTCTTACTGCATAATATAATCCTCTATTGATGATTTTTGGGTTCTATTTGGTGACTGGCTGATTTTGTTTTAAAATGTGATTTGTAATTGTTACAAGTCCTTTCTGACTTGTACTCTACACTTGCTTTTTGCACTGCCGTGGAACTTTCCGTACAAGTGACCTGCAATTTGTTAGTTTCGTTCTTGAAGGAATTTAAAGAGGGGTTTAATATGTCATACTTTAAATCTCAGGCTCTGCTATGCAGAGACTCTTGTCTGCTCCGATGGAGACCCCACTTGCTGAATTGATAAACTGAATATGAAGAACTAATAATTATTTGACCAAGTAGCAAAATTTGCAGGGCGTTAACCTCAAAACCAGTTGAACACAAAAGCGAAAGAACAAAATAATAATGTCAGATCGTGACATCAAAACAAAACTTACAGACAGCGACACTAAACTTTACTCCGTTAATACACAGAGTAGACAGCAAGGGGGTGCATCAGAAACAGTAAGCGTACGTCAAAGATGTGACAGGTGTTGAGTTGACCCATGATGCATGCTTCTTTAAAATGTTCCTAGAATGCTCGTAGGATAATCTCTGTTTTCAATTTTCTTCCATCCATTTTTATTTGTCTTGTTTTTCAAAAAGAAAAAAAAAAATCTTGATATGAGCTTTTATAGATCAGAGGACATGTTATCCTTTGTTTACGCCCCACTCAGATGATTTGCTGTCATAATTAACCCAACTCTAATGGGAGCAGGAAGGCGGGTAAATATATACTGACTCAGATAATACAAAGGGCTAAGTGGACAGTGTTTTCTGGAATATGTATTTGAATTTGAAAGCAATATCCCCTCTCTGACTTGGACAATAGGGATGTAATGTCATGCAAAACATATAAGCCCAAACAGGCCTTGTATCATCAGAGACAAAGCTTTTGTACTGACAACAGGCCCCATTATTTAGTTGTTGCATTTTCTCTGCCTTTCTTTCCTGCCCACTGGGACTTGGACGTCTTGCAGCATGCCTCAAAAAGCTGGAGGTCCTCTTTGTTTTGAGGTTTTCACACTTGAGGGCCATGCTATTCTCTGTGTGTACAGAGAAAGAGACCGGGGGACAGCCTGAAAAAGGAAAAGGGCTGGGCCGGCTGACACAAATAGAAAGGAGCCTTTGCTAAACATTTGCCCGGCTTCATGAAAAGGGAAAGGGATTAGCGTGCACAGACCGAGCAACTAATCTCTCCCAACATAATGGGACTGTACACAAACAACATCCGTGAGAATTGAGCGACTGAAGCGCAGGCTGACTGGAGAGGCTGAATGTGTGAACACGAGGGGCTCAGAGCAATTTGTCAGCATCGGTGAGATTGGAAAGCTGAACATCTGGGCGGTGTCATCCTTTTGAAAACATGCACCTAAAAAGGAAAGCATATGTCCACACAGTTTGCCAGCACCGCATTCGATTCGTAAGGAAGCGCGTGACGAGGAGCCGAGTGTTGACGTTTTTTTTTTGGTGTTAATGTTCTTCGCACGTGCAGATTTGTTGAGTTTCGGGAACGTAGCGCAGCTCTGTCCTGCGAGCAGTCGATTTTAGACTATGTAAAAATGTGAGATTTTCATCATAGCAGAATAAAGTGGTTTTGATTCTTCTAAAACACTTTACGTGGTGTGTTCAACGGCTGAGGACAAATAACCCGCTGTCGTAAATAAAAAGTGGAGAAACTTCAGCAGTGGAGAACTCATGCTCCTCACTGTGGCTTCTGGAAGCAAAAAATTATTGTAATGAAGGCATCGTTTACAGTAAAAAATCAGAAATATTCATACACATGCCCAAGCTTTGATTACGAGTGAATTGTCATGTGATTAATGCTTCCACTGAAATCATGTTTTTATTTGCAATCACAGCAATCAAGCGGTTCGTATAATTGCAAACAGTCATAACATGTATTAATAACTAATTATCTGTGAAGTAAGATTTGGCATCCTTGCTGTTACTCTTATCTTGAGCTCTCTCCACAGGATTCAGGTCTGGACTCACTGTCTCCAAAATGTTGATATCACTCTCTATTAATCATTCTTTAGCTGCTTTGGCTGTATGTTTTAGATCATTGTCTTGTTTTTTTCTGCAAACTGCCTGATGTGTTTCTCCAGAATCCAAGGCCCAGCTCCAGTTTCCCCCCCTTGGCCTCTTGACTTGGCCCTTTTGCTTTGCATTGCATTCTGCCAAGAAGGGTATGGTGCCTTTGTTGGGTATCAAGGACTAGTCATTGTTTATCTCTTCAGCTGTGTCTTAATCCCCAGAAGAACTCAGGATCACCACATTTTTTTTTCTTTTTTTGGATAAAAGCAGAAAGGGTTGGCCTTGCAAAGATGATGGTTTAAACTTTTTAATATTTGGAAATCTGACAGCGGTCTAACAATGTCGACGTATTTCACTGGGATTCAGATAATTGTGAAGTGGAAGGAAAAATTTACTAAGAAGTTACACGCAGAGGGCTGCTGAGCACCGGACAGTACACAGTACCTCCACTTTAACGTTTTCAGGCGTTAATGCGAGACTCCCGTCGATACGTGTTCCCTCTACATCTCTGCACCGCCCAGGCAGCTAAAAATGCATGAACTCACCCTGATGCTTAGAAGAAATATATTCCACAGAAGGGAACTATGACAGTAGCAAGCTTATTGTTCATGTTTTTATTTCATGATGTTGACATTACCTTGTTTCATCACTGGGATGCCGGGTACTCACTGTTGACGTCAAGGGCCGGACTTGTTATTTTTCATGTTCACAATTAAAAACTTGTCCTCTCAACAGATTCGTCCACCGGAGCTGTGGATCTTGATAATGAGCCTGATTCAGAGAAGCGTGTCTCGGTGGTTTTACAGTTGTGACAAAATCAGTTCGTTTCCAGACAATGGATTAAAAAGTATAGTGATATTTTTCCAAGCCTGAAAATTGGCTTTATAACCTAGCTCGGGTTTAAACCTTTGAACAGCTTTCTGCCTGACCTGTCTGCCGAGTTCCTTTGTCCTTTGTGATGGTGTTTGTTCATTGTTGCGTTCTCTCTAACTTCAGAGACTTTCACAGAATAGCTGGATTTATGAGGCCGAGCTGCACACAACATAACTCCATTATTAACTTTGGAAGGTAATTGGGTAAACTTGGCTTTGTGCAGGGCTACCACAGTAATTTAAGGGTCAGTACAAATGCATGAAGCATTTTTTTTTTTTTTTTTGCCTTCCACTTCTCAATTATGCTCTACTTTGTGTTACTCCATTAAATATTTCCAATAAAACACAAAGACGTTTGAAGCTGTAGTGTGAAACATAAAAGTGGGGGGGAGTTTCAGTGAGTGAGATATTTTTGTGTGGTGTAATTTAGCCTAAATTACCACCCATAGGTCTCAGCCAGCTGGTCTATTGCAATGGTGAGGAAAAAACAAAAAAACAAAATGGGAAAATCTGCAAGGAAAGTAAGTCAGCAGGGATCATAGATATACAACCTAAACTGGGCAGGACAATATCAAAAGATTACAAAAGCATCCGATACAAGCATGTTATAAATGAAATCTTCCACTCCAAGGATAGTTCTTCAATCTGAAAGAACCTAGAATTTTTTCCCCAAAGATCGCCAGAATAAATGTCTACATATTTAAAAAGCAAATTTTTATTTGACGTCTTTGACTCAGTAACTGGACACATGTTTCCTCTCCTGCCAGAGAAATCCTTTTAACAAATCCTTGTCTCTACAGTAACATGGCAGTACTGTTTGAAAGTATTTGACATGGACTGCATTTCGGTCCCAAATTGATACATCACAACCACATTAAAACATTTGCATAAATTCACTCACACTTGGCCCCCTTACTCTGCTACTGACACTCCTGGATGTAGTGTTGTGGGAACAATTTTTTCCACATCTCATTTTATGACGGAGACAAGCTGCAAAGAGAAGGACGGTATTTATCAGTTTTCAAACACACAATCGCTTGTACGGGCTGGGCATTATGTTGACAAACGGCCGGCCTCGGTGGCGGTAAATCCGCTAGATGACCTGTTTATTTGGACGTGCAGAGCGTGTGTCTTGGGCTCCCTGGTCCGATCTGTGAATGTGCTACGGAGCCTGACACGATGGACGTCACAGCCAAGATGAGCAACTGTAGCTTCCAAACAAACGAGAGTTTTTAGCAAAAGCGAGAGCGCACAGCTATCGAAACGGGATAAAGCAAGCAGCGGCCGGGAACAGGTTAGGAGTTATTTTATTACTTAGCAGTTTGTACAGGTTCTAGCATGGAAAAATAACATGTAACATAAGACTGTATTTACAATTCCTTTTTTACAAAATGTCTTTACAAGATTTTTTTTTTTTTGTCGATATTTTTTTTTTTAGCAATTTTAAAAATCAGAGACTACAACACATAAAATCCAAACACATTCACACACAACAAAAAAAAGCAAACATTGTAATACACACACATAAATAAATATAAACATTCACTGACTGCTCCAAGACAAATATTTCTACAGCCAAGAACATGTACAATTCATCTCCACACGTTATAATTTCATTAATAAACGTGACATATTACTTCCAATATAATTATTTGTTAATCTGTTAATGAAATATTGCTAACATACTGAAAAGAGGTAACACAGAGACGTTATTTCATGCCAACGGGATGCTTACAGTTGTCATGCAAAAAAAAAACAAAACAAAAAAAAAAAACATTACGAGCTTTCAATTTGAAGCAAGTAATTCATTTACAGTTCAAAAATCAAATGGACTACATGCAACATACTACATGAAATATTCCGGGTTAGACGATAAGGACTTTAGTTACATTATCCATCAGTACAGACTGCATGTCTAAGCGCCTCTTTGTTGGGTAAGCACAAAATAAATAGATTAAGTTCTACTTTTTTTTCTTTCTTCAAGAATAAGCAAATGCTCTGGCATCGCCGTACCATCCAGTAGGTTGCTTTCAACCACATGTTTATCAAATCCAATCAAAGGTCTTTTTTGTTGTGCACGACGACAGTGGGATCAAAAACTAATTTCTGAGTTATTGGATCTTTTTTTGACCAGAAATTTCATCACTTGCTTTTAAGTCTGGGATGAGCAGGGATAAGTGGGGGTGGGGGATTTGGGGTGGGGTAGGACTGTGCTCTAAGCAGCACAGAATATGAAACCTTGAAGTTTAACTTTCACTGTACACACACACAAACCCATCCGGTGACATCTAAGTGAAAAGAGAGAGAGAGGGTTGTCGGGGTTAAAAAGGAGCTGATGCATTGTGGAGCCTGAAGAAGATAGACCCATTTTTCATGAGCTGAGAGAGTGCGGAGGTGGGGTGGTCCACTTCATGGTCCGGCGAACTGAGTTTCTGTGAGGCTCCACGCATTCCTTCCCTGGCTGACGGGAACAGAGTCACAGTCGATTCGCTCAGTCGGGTTGGGTTTGCCTCGGTGCGCAAACTCAGTGTTTCTCCAATGATGGCTTCTGGTGATGAGAGTGGTGCTGCCGGAGTCTGGGTCCTTTGAAAGCACAAATATTCAGCTACACGTCAGCTACTATTTGAAATCATAGTTATTTCTGGTATACGGTCTTAATACGACGGTGTTGCTATTAGGTGTAGATTAGGAGCCCACTTTTTTTTTTTAACACTGTAAACATTAAATGTTTACATCTATTATGCTAATAATAATAATAATAATAAAAATGTATAAATAACGGTACTTGAAATCCTTTTCAAAAGATAATTGAGATCCTCATTGCAGAAAATGGATGGCTGGGAGGTGGTGCTAAGGATGCCAGGACTGACAGACTCAGCAACATGGTTTCTGTTTCATAAGTAAGGATGCTAGCGAAAATGTTAGCAGCAGTTAGTGTGCATAGAAAAAACTTAATTGTGAAAACAGAATACCAACATAAGGGTCCCAGCATGGTCAGGCTAGATCTAAAATAATAGCTAAAAAAAAATGCAATCAGCACGTCCAACCTTTTACAGAAACATTGCATCAATGAATCTGTAAATCTATCATCTATTGTATTAAAAGTGCTGTTTTTGCCAACCTTGACATATTTTTGCTGAGAGCAAAGCCATACAGTACAGAAATGTAAAGAGGAGTCTGTTTTTCTCTATAACTTTACTATAAAGTAATCAAAAAACAAAATATACACGTTATTAATTAGCCATCTAGGGAAACTAATAGTAAAAAAACACGTTGGTAGACAGAAAGGTAGTGTCAAATTAAACAGAACATACATTTTCTGAATTAATTTTTATATATTATTAGCATGGCTAACAGTAACTCACGGTGTTGTGCCAGTGGTTGTATATTTGGCGTCTGGAAGGTCTTGACAGTGGCGGGTCCCTCGCCTCCAGTTGTTATGACCTGCACCTCCAGTCTGTAGTATGTAGTCGGCCGCAAATTGGATACGACAAGCAGACTGTGATCCTACAAAGCCAAGGAGAGACTATCAGCTGAGATAAAACAAACATTCCCTATGAAGTTGACAGTACTTTAAGTTAAGCTGTAAAACAGAGATTTATTAGTTGTCTTTGCAGAAGCC
Source organism: Poecilia formosa (assembly GCF_000485575.1). Lineage (NCBI taxonomy): Eukaryota > Metazoa > Chordata > Actinopteri > Cyprinodontiformes > Poeciliidae > Poecilia > Poecilia formosa. The sequence goes on from NW_006799955.1 coordinate 610,670, forward strand.
AGACACAAAAAAAAGAACAAAGCCTTTGTTTTCATAAGGCTGCTGCCAGTGTGACAAAGTGCGTAGTAGGTGGTTTTATTTATAGCTATGCTCGGGAGGCAGGGTGCAGATAGGCAGAATGTGTTGTTGATGAAGAAGATTATCTCAAAGAGTGGCTGTTTAAGAACTCCACCAGAGGATAAAAAGAGGACGACATGAAGGCAGATGAAGAGTTTTGAGAGGAAAACCAGCAGCAGTGCTACCTCTGATCTATCCATGTGCCTCACTGCACGGCAACGCCTTATCACAGGATTCACTCAAAGAGTCCTCAGAACCTTATCTGAAAACCACTGTCACCTCTGACAGATGCTCTAAACTAAAAAAAAAAATAAAAATCAGAGGACAGGACGTCTTTTCCAAACACAGCAAAAATTTTCTGAACGTGTACGGCAACGCTAGTAGTACACATTCTGGCGACATATGAGAAGCAACAAAAATAAGCTGATGCTGTGAAGAGAAAACTGTCGGTCTGGTTCCACTAGGATTAAAACGTACTGGAGGCAGGATCTGGGACTGGGATATGATGCTGTTGGGCAGACTGTTTTGCCGGCTCTCAGTGTTGATCTCCGCCCAGGTGACCTGGAAGCCTGTGATCCGTTGGTGAGGAGCCACCCTGGACACGCGCCACAGGAAGCTGCCCGTTATGTTTCCGTCATTCATGGAGAAGGAGGCCGTCAGATTTTCTGGCTTAGCCAGAACCTTTGGAAGGACTGAAGCTGGAAAGAGAAGTGACAGCAATAAATGGAAATGTAAAAGCTCGCATTTATTCCAGACTCTATTCCCCCCCCCTATCCTTTAAATCCACATTTGCCAAAAAAATGCTTAACATGTTGACTTGTTCTTTCAACCCGGTATAGATTTTCTCCGTCATCCTGCTGATGCCACAAGACACAAAGGTATCTAATTTCTGTGTCTCTGCTAATGTGGATTGATTTTAAAATGCCCTTCATGTGTCAGGCAGCTGAATCCTCACCTCCCTCCCCCAGACAGGGGATGTGTTTGTGGGTCTTGCTCCGGATGGTAGCGCAGGACGGGGTGAAGAAGGTGGTGCTCTCGTCCTTGGAGCGTCTCTTGGACTTCAGCAAATGAACAGTGACTTTGTACTTGCAGGAGAACAGCAGACCCGGAAGGTTGATGTAGTTTTCCTGAGTACAGAAACAGATTTTTTCAGCCCTGATGACTCTGACTTGTCACCCGGTTCAGTCCCGGGTGACAAGTCTTCAGAGGTGATTTAACACACAGCACTAGAGGAGATCAAGTTCCTGCTTAGGGCTCTGAAACACATCCCAGATTCCGATCGTACCTCAAACACATCCACGGAAGAGGTTGGCCTAACATTTTACAACGTAAAACGCAAAATCAGAGCTTCTGCACCTGAAATGAATTCACCATCATCAAACATTCAAAAAGTGAAACTTAAATATCATGTATTATGTATTCAGTTACACACAAACTGATTTCAGGTGTTACTGTACAGCATTTGCAGTGATGAGCCGGATGATTTTCTAAGATAAGGAAGCTTAAGGGATGATGCAAATTCCAAAGCACATTTTTAGTGTACTCTGAGTGTCTGGCCATGCAATTTTTTTTATTTATTCCATCCTGATATCTTTAAACTCTTTCTAGGTTATATTTTTCAGTCTGTTCATTTTCCTCTCTTCCTGATGATGTTTTCTCGTCTATTACATCACTGTATTTTCAGTGGAGCTGCTAAACAAGATCATGACTTCCGGCTAATCAAGTTTTGTGAATTCGGCGCATTTTTTTTCCCCCTTTCAGCAATTTTGTAATCCAAGTTCTATCAGTTATGCCAAATGTGCAAGTAATCAAGTCAAATGTTCAGTTCTAGTGTGCATTAGTGCATAAGATTATTTACATCGATCGTCTGGTTAAATTTTATTTTTCTTGGGAATGTACCCACATCAGTGGGAGAAAGTCCAGGGGCCGCAGTGTAACATTTCTATTTTGACAATATTTTTTTTTTATTCTGTTTTTGTAACATTCAAATTTTCTGAGAAACTGAATTTTTGAGTCATTAGCTGTAAAAGCCATAATCAAAGCAAAGATCAATTTATTGAGATGCACGGGTAAATAAGGCACAACCACAAGAACATGAGGACTAAAATAAGATGCAGAATCCACAGCCTGCTCACGGCCCGTAAATGTGGGTCAATGAATTCAGAGCAACAGCTTTTCACTGTAAACCTATTTCAAGATTTAATCATCTATTGATCTTGACAAAAAAAAAAAAAAAAAAAAAAGACAATCTAACACTTTTCCAATTTCTCTAAGGGAACAAAGAAATCTTGCTGACTTGTGGATTCAGACCTCGCAGTAATAAAGTCTGCCTACATTAATAGACGGTCCCTTAGGAGAGGGTGTATATTCTCTCTGATATGAAACAGCTTTGATTAAAAGTGAATGAGGCGCTGCGCTCACATAAAAGCCCAAGTCTGGACTCCTCCTCGGTGATATATGGAAAATACATATTCCCAAGCAACCGGAGAGCTGCTTCCCAAAGAATGTGTTGATTGAAAGGCTCTGACAACCTCGATTAGGTTGAGAGACGCCCATTGCCGAGTTCCCACCTTTTCTACGCGTACACAACTCAAGACGGAGACACATGCAGTAGCGTGGCAGAGGCCTTTGGAGGAGTATAACCCCACTATTCCTGGAAACAATGCTCAAGCTTAAGTGTTTTATTGGCTAACAAACCACATGCCTGACCGTAATTACTGACTCATAGGACTGAAAACAACAGGCAGTGCAAACAAAACATAACAGGTTTCATGGTTCACTCGGGGGGTCTCTTTTCCCTGACGGAGCGGTCCTTTCTCAGCGTCGAGACAAAAGGTCAGGCACCCGAAGCATCGGCTTCAGCTGCTGTTCAGGTCGCAGCTTTGCGGGGCGACTTCAGCTGGACTGACCTGTGTGACGGATTTCTCTGGGCCTCGGGTCTCATTGTGGCTGCAGTACTCGGGCATCCACTGGACGTGGTAGCGACTCACCGTGGGGTCTGCAACAGATGAAGAACGAGGGGCGGAGAGTGGAATGTTAAAAACCTCCTCAGCATGCAGAACCTCAAGCCTTCGCAATGAAACAGTGCTGCATCACCAGGCTGGGTCCGGCATTTAACAAGCTGCAAAGCAATCAGATACCTCTATTAAACAAACAAAAGAAAAAATGACTTCAGAAGTAAACAACGATTACTGGTGTCAACCTAAAAAGCCATAAAAATGAATAATGAATCAACTTTTTAACCACTAAAATGCCATTAGCTTTTTTTTCTTCTTTTTTTTGTTTTGTCTCTTGACAATTAAAAGGTTTAAAAAACTCATAAAATGCAGGTAGCACATGTCTCTGCAGGACTGCACATTGAAATGAAGGAATGACACAATCGAACCAAAATGCAAACTAAAATCTCAGTTTTAAATGAATAAAAAATGTATGATGCATTTTACCAAACACGGTGGTATAGTCCAAACTTGTCCGAGATTTATATATATTTTTTTGAAATCGCACAGTATAACATACAGTAAAATCAACCGGCTAACACAATTGTTTTTCTCATTTTCTTTTTTTAACAGACAGTAATATCACTTTTTTCCGCTATATCATTACAACCATCTTCTCTCTGCCTTATTTTCCCTAACAAAACATGAACATGAACATGTCAGTAATCATTATAAACACCAATCTCTGCACATGCATAGCACACTTTAAAAGACAATAGATTCCACACTTTAGTTACTTTCTCCAAGCAAACTGAAATGTAAAGTTAATAATAGCCACATGATTGACTCCAGTAATTTATCCAACTGGATTTGTGAAGTAATCACTTCTTGGACACCAGCATTACTGTCCACACCCAGGCCAGTTTGATATCGCCATGGACCAAGAGACATGTAGAGTTTAGTTTTAGAAGCCTGCTACATCCTGGAGAAATGTTTTATGGACAGATAAACCAAAGAATACGCTTCCTGAGCGTATTCTCAGGAAGCGTACACAAACATCACTCAAGGTTAGTTCTTTTAGCGCTAAGGAAAACGATCCAAACTCTCGTTTATGCAGAGGCATCAAGCTGTGACGCTGGTGCATTTCACGAAGAGAAGGGAATGGTGAAGAAGGAGCTCTACTTCCAAATACCTAAATTCAAATCATACGCATGCATAAAACAAAACAAAAAAAAAATGGCTTTATCAATAAATTAAGGGAACTACAGAGAAAACAACAAACAGGTGTCCTTCTGTAGTGAAATAAATCTGGACATATTTACTAGTGCAGTTCCACAACAAAGCATCACTGTGATGCCACTCTGACATATTTCAATGATTCACAGATGGGTATCTTTTTAGGATATAATACACTTTATCGGAAAATCTTATATCTCCTGTTCTCATTTGTGGGTCCATATTAATGAATGGCTTTAGGGAGGGGGAGAAGGCCTTCTCTGTTCATACTTATGTGATATCATCAACATAAACTTCCTGCTTTGGTGAACCTTTCTTTTTCCTCGCTAACAGATCTCAGACTGGACATTCTTGCGTCTTCAGAGCATCAAGTCAAGTTGATCACGTCGACGGTTTATATGAAAACACAAGAACCTCCACATAAACTTCTCAGCAGTGTTTATTTTACCATCACCCTCGTCTTGGTTTACAAGGGTTATAATTCCTTCAGCTGTGCCGCTCGGGTTTTCCTTTCAATATACTTCCACGATTAATAATTGAGTTGTGCTTCGTTCGCCCCTCAGCAGGGGCCTGCGTTGCAGTGGGGGAGATAAAAAGGGGTCCTTTGAAGGCTTAGACACGGGTCTGGCACTTGGAGCCCCTGAGCTCTTTGGAAGCAGAAGAGAGGAATTACAACGAACCGGGAAAATTGGGGAAAAAATAAACAAGATAGGCTTAGCCGGGTCCGACGGAGAGGGGAAGGGCCAGGTAAAACAAGAAATGGGGCGTGGAAATCAGGTAGTGAACAGAAACTCGGCGGCGTTTGATAAATCACGACGAGGGGCAAGCTTCAGAAGTACCGCTGCGCAGAACTGCTGCGTATTGTCTGCGCGCTGAGAGGACAGCAGATACTTTATCAAAGCTGAGAGTGCAATATCGTTCCCTTTAGTCCGCTGGAAACAATCCAGAGGCCAGGCTGCTTTGGATCACAAACACAATGAGTGAGAGTTTAATCACGGTTCAGTTAACCTGTCCCCTCTGTCCGTCACACAAACCAGATGTCCAGAGACTCTCCGGGCCATCTGTGTGTCTTGTGTGTTTACATTAGCTGAGAGCAAGGTCATCCTTCAGACTGATGAGCGGCAGCGGCGGACGCTCACCGCAAACCGGGACCACAATACAAGAAACAGGTCCTGGATTAACTCTGCTCTGCAACGCAGTGATTCCCCAGCCACGCTTGATCCTTGTCAGCATCACTCAGCTCAGTGAGTCCAGGCCAACCTCGCTAACAGCTCTGCGCCAGCCCTGCTCCCCTGCTCTCCTCGCTCTGATTCAGCAGTTGGTGTCTCACCAGGCCTCTCCTACAGCCAGGGCTCGCATTCTTGACTCAAGGATGTGGAGTTTGGCCCGGGCGATGACATATATTTGCAATATGACATAGAGCAGCGAATGGGACTTGACAGGTTACCCTTAGACCATGGCTTTCAGGGTTTCCATACTTTCACTCCGGTATTAGCTGAAGATTTTTAAGAGAACGGATTCCGCTGGGAGAGGCATGCTTTAACCCCTCGTGGCGCTGGAACCCGCCATCGCGTCTCCTCCCTATGACATCAGCTTTTTTTGTAAAACGAAACGAGTCTAATGTGAGAATCTATTAAACACAGCTGAGCTCGGGTTCTGTGTTTATTGTTCTTTGCTAAACGGTGGCTCCTTGCTAACTGTCCGTGTGAAGATTTTAACTATTCTGCCGAGCGCTCGAATTACAAAGGCCCACAGCAAGACACGTTGCTTTACTTACATCACTGACGCACCGCACTTATAAGCGCAATTGTTTAAGCGAGCGAGGATCAGTCATAACATCTTAATGCGGTGCACATGAGTCATAGTGATTGATGGGCATGACGGGGTGCTAATTTGGTGGGAGCAAAGCTGAAAAACAGAGCGCTTACCTCCCCGTTTCTTCCAGTAGACTCGGACCTGGAGCTGACCATCCTGGTAGAAGGGTGTGCCCACTTCCAGAGGCCCAGAGGGGCGTTTGGCCAACGTCGAGCCCAGAGGGGATATCTCCTCCTTCTTGGGCTTGTGGGTCGATTTTGCTGGGAACAGAAGAGAGAAGTGTTTGCTCCGGTAGCTAAGATACAACAGTGACTGTGTTATGGCACTCTCTTCAGCATGGTAACAGACTTGATTATGACTTTGGATGATCACAGCAGTGAACAATATACCGTGCCCCCCTCCTCCCGGCCCCCTTCCCAAAAAAAGCACATCTCTTTCTACATGGGTGCTCTGTAACTGCAGGGGTTGGAAGTTCACACGTGCAAAAGAAGGAGCTCGTTCTCACTTAGACTTGATGCCTGCATGAACACCAGCTACAGATGAACGTGAACATGATGACGGTACACCTGTCCTGTCTGTGTTTGTTTGCGCTTCAGAGATATTCAATTCTAATCAGAAGTAAAACAAATCAAGACAGAAGCAAAAGGAGGATTTTGCCAGGTGTATCCAGGCTCAGTTTGTCATCTTTGTATGAAGATAAAAATCCACCTGGCATTGCGATGTATGTTCCACCAGAACATACAAACCTGGCAGGTTTCTTTGTGCATGATTTTGAGATATTGAGTTCAAGATTCACCTGTTATAATATTGCTTTATCTTTTCCATTTTGAAGCCCTAGCGCAGCACTTTATGGCAACTGGGAAATAACATTTCCAATCTTCGCCAAGGTAAACTCAACGAAAAGCTGCAAAAAGATTTTTAGTCAGTGACCTAAAATAGGTTTCTCATCCCCCAACCTGCACATAATTACAGAATTATAAATGATGTTCCGAGAAAATAACTGGTTGGAAGTCAAACATCCGATACAAATCACTACGAGGTCGCATTGATAATTCGGCTGCACAACATCTGGAAAACATGTAATGCATCATTACATCACTGCTGAAGATTTTTATGACAGTGTCGATTGATTTTAACCCCCGCATTTTGCTGTCTGTTGCAATAAGGACATTGCACTCAAAGATGTTGGGATTGCGATAGAAAATATTGTGCAGATCTAATTGACAACAACGCTCTTCGCTTTGGAAGCTGCTGTTGAAGGACAAACTGTCAAAGGCAACAACTTTTATTATCGGCGTGATATTTAAAGATGTCTGTGGAGGGAAAGTGGTGCTGTAGTTAAATATAAGGAAAACTATATTTCCTATGACATTTCAAGTATACCGGCACATCGTACAGGCTGCAAGCTTTTATTCAACCTACCATTGAATAAAAGCTCAGATTAAAAAAAAAAAAAGCTGGCAGCCTTCTGGGAATTTCAGCCTGAAGGTCAGGACATATGAATATGCACAAGAAGACTTCTCTTTTTGTGATTCTAGGCACACCAGGCGTTGACTAAAATGGGTATCAGTTTCTCTAAACATTACTCTAAAACTGTACCATAAACTTTTTCCAGCTACTTATTTCCAAATTTGCAATATCATTGCAGCTAGAGCGATTATAAATCCAATCAAAAGCGGCGGTCCACAGCACCGCTGCAATAGCTTCATGTTTGAAGTGGACTTAGTAGTTTGTCCAGACTTCATTTAAATTCTATGTGTAACAAGCTAAATTAACACATGCTGTTATTCTGCACTGAAAGCTGACATCAGCTGACAAGCATAACGAAACGAGCACAGATAAAGATGTTTGTGGGGATTCGGTTACCCGTATTATGCGAGCCTCAGGCAGCACAAAATACAAACCAAAAGGATTTGCAAAATAAGAAAGCTACATCTAAATGCCTTCATGTAGACGTGCAAATGAAGAACAGTATAGCAGCTTGAGTTGTTTACCTGATTCATTATTCTGAGAGGTACTGAAGTGGAGCGAGGCCTTGGAGCTCTTCAGGCGCACCTGTCCCCAGTATGTGACAGCCTGCAGCTCCACAGTGTAACTGCTGTTTTGTTGCAGTCCCTCCAGATCCACCCAGCTCTGAGCCTGAGACAAGAAAAAAAAAAAAACACTTTTAGATTTATTTATTGTTACTGTACGTCAGTTTGAGAGGCCTTTTCAAAGTCCTGTCACTGTACCGGCTCTGATTCAGCCGGGCCAGAGCCAGTGTCTTGCGTGTGGGAAAAGCAGTGCGTATCAGGAACACATCTGGAGCTGAGGAAGGCACCATGACCAGGGAGATAGCCTCCCGGGGGCCGTGTGAGAGAGCCGTGTTATCAGAGCCTCCCAGGGCTTCTTCACTGCGCTGGACTTCTAGCATTCCATCGTCAGCGTGAACCTGATGAGTTCCTCTTATTGACTACGTGTGTTTTGACATTCTTCAAGCAGCAGGCTGCTTTCAAAGCCCCCGAGGTGCCAAAGTGGAAACCAGTAGTACATGTATCAACAGTGTCTGGTGTCTCCCACCTCTATCTCCTCTGTGCCACATCTGCTATGTGTTTTAAAAACTAATTCAGGAGAAAAAAAAAATCTATAGGTGTGTGTGTGGACTGTCTAGACAATCCGTCTTCCTGCTCGGGTCTGTCATCAAATACTCTTCAGTGATAGTGAGCCACATGTGCCATTTGATCATGTGTTGATACAGACGGTTTCATGAATTTAAAAAAAAATACTGAAGCTCACAATTTTAACACAATCTTTAAGAAAAAAAATAGAATAACGTTTTGCATGTTTTTATTGCACAAACACAAAACAAATAAAATGCTTCCTATGGCCTTCTTTTTGGTAATGTAGTTTTCAATAATTCAAACTGTATAATATACCAGACAGCTGTACCTTCATCTTGCCAAATTGCTACTGTTTGCTTAGCCATGCATAAAGGATGTCACTTTTTTTTTCTTTTTTATACCAATGTTTTAAAAAAAAATCATTAAAATTTTGTGTGAACAGTTTGCAAAAAATAAATGAATAAATGAATAAATAAATGAATAAATAAATAAATAAATAAATAAAGTTTTGAAAGTTATGTCCAAATACACTTATCGGGGACAGCACTGAAATACATTAGGAGCTGAATTAGGAAACATGCTGATTAACATTAGCACTTCAGCAAAAATGCTACACATTGAAAAAGGAGCAAACCTAAAAGTTTTTTCAACCCATGTAATTTTTCATGTATGTTTAAGTTTTCTTAAACATAAATGAAAAAAACAAAACAAAACTGATAATTTCTCTGTTTGTGCCAACAATTTGGTGTAAAAACCTTGGCCAGGCATGTCAAAGAAATAAAACAAGAATTTGTTCTTTCTGGGATAATAAAAATAGTTGGTAGAACTTTAGCATGCAAAAAAAATAAAAAAAATAAAATAAAATTACTAGAAGTACAAGAGCATTAATGATAGAAATCATTGGGCTCTGTTTTAAAAACCATATTTATGCAACAATTACAGATTGTTTCTTGAATGCTTTTTGGCTCTCAGCTTACATATGCTGATTTCATCTATTAAATTATAATAAAAATTAAGGAAGTGGGAGTACAGTTATGAAAACTGCAGTTCTTAAGCTGCTCAGATCTGTCCGAAATACAAAAAAAATAATCTAATAAATCACGTAAAATCAAGCAAAGCTCATTTTCGAAACAGTGAATTACTCAATCAGTTTGACTAATGACTTCAGAATACCAACATAACAAATCAGAGTGAGATATTTTGGAAACCCAGACATGTTAATCATGATTTATCACTTTGAACAGGGCTATTCATCACACTTAATGTGTTACCCTTCACATTTTAACATCATTTAAGGGTTCTTTCATCAGAATAAGGAATTAAAACAATGTAGCACATTGTTTTATTAAGTGTGACTGAAAAATACAAAGCTTATTCTGTGTTTGTCTTTTTTTCCCCACCACTGCATGCCAGAATAGATGTCAGAAGAAGTGAAGACAGAGAGGGTAATGATACCAACTGTGACAACACTGAGAAACAAAGAGAGAGAGAGAGAGAGAATTACCCCATTTGTGGTCTTTCTCCTCTTCTTCTTGGATGGAACCATCGACTTTGAGGGCACAGTCCAGCTCCAGAACACTTTGTAGTGATGGATGGGAATATCAGGCTCCTCTGGCAAGCTCCAGTTCAAACGAACCATCACCGTGCCTTCGTCGCCCAAAGTCACGTTGGTGACACGCAGATTGGTTGGGCTAGGAGGCGCCGAAGGGTCTGTGGAACAAAGGAACAAGAACAAAAAAACAGCTTTTATTATCTGTGAACATTAGATGTGTAAAATTAAAAAAATATACATTTAAAGTGAAGTCTGACTTGTGAAGCACTCTAGCTTCTGTTTTAGTTGTAGTATGACCCAGTTTAGATTTTGACCATTCCTTACTCTTTAGCTAGCCAGCCGGGCTTTATGGTTCCACCAAAGAAAGCATCTTTGTCAAAATAATGATAATGTTCCTCTGTCCTTCCATACTGTCGCTGCACCATATTGTTTACAGAAAAATGACTCTGTTTTTCAGATGCCCTAATGGAAATCTAAATTTGAAAATATTGCATTTCATCTCTTGTCAACATGTTGCTGTAGTTACACCAAAATCTACTTCTGGCTGATCAGTCCCAGAACCCCCAGAGACAGGGTTGGCTTTGGCTGACAGGAAGTTGTGTTGTGTTCAAAGACAGAGAGAGAACTGAACTCTCAAAGGTTGTACATTCAATATTTGGGGGGAGCAGTTGTGTAGATATTTGTCTTAGTGTCTGTAGCAGTGTTTTTTTTTTTTCATGTCAGGTATGACATGAAAATAAAAAATCTAAGTGCTAAAATCTAGCACTTACAATATTTTCTTGTCTAAATGAAAATGCAAAGAGCTCAATAAGTTGGTAATAACTTGTGATGAACCAAATGCAATATATAAAATATCCACGTTAAGATAAATCACAAATGAATTAAGATTCAGAAGGTTTACATTAGTGATGTATCTTACAAAACAAGTGAAGATTTTTTCTTTTTTTTTTTTTTGCATAAGCACCACCATTAATTTGAGATGAGCGTGAAAACCACAAAATATGGGCAAGACCAATTTGGAATGAATAACTTCATTTCTGAAAAAAAAAATAAAAGAAGATTTATGTTTTTTTCTCGTCACGTTCAGAAAAGCCCACGCGCTTAAGAAAAGGACATTTGTGACAAATTCTGTGCCAGACCAGTAATCTTGACTTCAGGTAGGAGGTACAACAGACCATGAAGAGCTTCACAACTAAACCCTGCACTGTGGCCGACAGAGGAGGGCAACAAGCTCCACCGACAATCTGCCCTGCGATGTTATGACAGGTGTCATGTCACGTTCGAGACAGCGCTCAGCCCCACTGAGAGCACGGGTCGAGGGTTAACAAACACATGCTGCTCACTTTGGCTCCACGTCCAGAATTAATGTACTTCAGTGCATGAATGATGCCCAGAGTAAGGCTGGCCCCAAACCGATCCATATGTGCGCCGGATGTTAGTCCGGCGGAGGAGCACCACCGCCAGATGAGAGGCAGCAATACTTTTAATGAGAAAATGATTCATGCCACAGCCTACTTGGCTCCCATTGCCAGGGACCTCTCCCACCTGAAACGCATTTAATCAGGTCCAAAACCACCAACTGGACACATCGAGTCTTTAAAACCGCTTCATGTCAGCTGTACAAGATAAATAAGCAGTCAGTTCTTACAAATTGCCTTAACAAAGTACGGTCGTGCAAAATTGCATTCAGATGATATGGTCATATTACACAAACAACGGCTGCATGACAGAACGGCCGGCACTTCATCAAATCCCTGACAAGTCTCATCAATCTATCAGCGTTCTGGCACTGATTGGCCTGATTGGAGATCGGTTTCCATCCCTGCAGCACAGTCGTTCCCCCACCTGGTGTCTGTCTCGCTGTCTGACAGTCATCCATAATGCTCAGAGGAGCAAACGGATGATGAAGGACTGACAGCATAGGTCAACACACAGCCAAATACACTAATACCTTCTATATGTGGTATCTGATCTAGTATTTGGCAGAACATGGCGAGTCGCAGCGATCCCGTTTTGGTGTGTATGTTACTGGTATGATATATATGAGTGATATCAGTGGTGCTACAGCCATTACTGTAGGCATATTGGTTTGATTCTACATGGAAAATAAAACTATTAATCACAGGAAACGGTATGGCCACAAAACTGGAATACGATAACAAAATGATTCAACAGTAACTTTAACGAATGCCATCTGCAAGGCTATTTATGAGGCTGAATAAAGACGTGTTGGACAGTAAAAATTAGATGGAATCAGAATTTATGCAGTTAAGATTGCACCTACAACAACACTCTTTTGTGCCGAGGTTGCTACCAAGGGAGTAAAATGTAAAGCTGCATGTAAGTGTTTGAAATTAAAATAAGATGTGGCAAGAAAGATGTGCTAAACTATTCTAAAAGGAAACTATTTTCTACTGACACACTTTGGCTGCTTGTTCAGGCTGCTACAACAGCTGCAATACAGATCTTGTCATTCTGCTATTTTCCATTACTTTCTATAAATAAAAATAAACCATCTACCTGAGGTTGTCAGCTGTTATGCCCTAGAAAAGTATTCGTACCCCTTTTAAATTTTGAACTTGTTATAACCACATATTTTTCCCCCACTTCGAACATATTTTAAGCAACATTAAAATGTATATACAAATCTGAAAAGTGTGGTGTGGATTTCTCCATAGTTTGATGGTACTTGTCAATAAAATCCAATGGAAACTTTAGCCTTCATTTGAACCCGTTATCAGTGAATGATAACTGGAGGAGCTACAGACATCCACAGCTCATGTGTCGGAATAGTCGAATGACATCGAATTTGAAATGGTGTGTATAGCTACTTCTACACACTTTTCCAATGCTAAAGCACAGTGGTGGTAGCATCATGTTGCGGGGATGATTTTCTCCAGTACAGACAGGAAAGCTGGTCAGAGATGATGCTGAAATAAAAGGAGGGAAATCAAGGGAAATTCTGCCATAAAAGCAGATTAACAACTCTAAGCATTCACCAAGAGCTCAGATAGTTTAGATCAAATCCAAAACTGATGGTCACAGATGTTCTTCGCATAATCTGATTAAGCTTTAGCTACTTGTAAACAATGGGAAAACATTTCATTTACATTTTGTGTAAAGCTGTTAAAAACATTCCTCAACGTGTAATGTGGTTCAGCAAAGTATTGCTTGCCACACTTTTCAGATTATTAGTAAAAATTTTGAATACCCTGAATTGATTTTCCTTCCACCTCACGACTATGTGACAATTTATGTTGGTCCAATAAGATACGCTTAAATTTGTAGCTGAGATGTGACAAAATGTGAAAGATTTCAAGATGCTTAAGGCACTTTAAACGAGCTATTAGCCCAAATGGGCTTATAAAACAACATGGCGTACTTTGTCATTTTAATCCCATGAAGACAGGATTTAAGCAGCCTTCTAGAAATAAAAAAATAAAGTAATAATTTTCTTTAGGTTGGGTTAATGTTTGCCTCAGATTTCATAAACTCCTTCCAAAAGCTTCCACCTGTTCCAAACTCCTAAACATAACAAACAAAGGCCAGTCGGAGTCAAACGTGATTTGGCCTTCATGTAAATATGCGTACATAGACAGCCATACCTCTGGAGGATCGGAAGTGCTTGCTTGGTGCAGTGAAGCCGCGAGTCCCATGGACATTGACTGCTGCAACTCTGAACTGGTACCATCTGCTGGCTCTGATGTCAGCCAGTTGGATGCGCTCCTCTGCGGTCTGAGGGACAGATGGGGAGAAGTAAGGGGGGCAGAGTAAACCACAGGGGTCAGGGTTTACCTAGGGTCACAGCCCCAATGTGAGCCTGCTGCCACATCAGTCATCTGTGTGTTTCTCCCTGCCAAACTTTCAAAGACCCTGTGGCTGTGTGGAATGTGCATCGGTGTGCAACAGTCTGTTGGCACTCTGCAGCTTCACAGCTGTAGCATGACGCATGCAGGGATAAGGGAAGCTGTAAACTTCAGTGCGAGGAGTATCTGATTACAAGAATCAACGACCGAGGAGAGTTTACGGGATCCGCTAACAGAGACCTTCCCGTTGTGCGCCGTTTGTTTGGTTCCTACCTGGGCCACCGTTTGCCATTCCGTGGCATCGTCCTCGCTGGGATGGATGCCGTAGTTCCAACGGCGCTGCACCACGTAGAGGACCGGCTCGACTGAGATATTAAACTTGGACGACCAGCGGATCTCCAGCTGACCCGAAGGCTGCTCCAAGAACACCAGATCCTTCCTCGGTTTCAGAGGGACTCCTAAAAGTACAGGATGAGTCAAAATCCCCTCTGTGTGCAACACTATAGCTCAAATTCAACAGGATTTCTTTTTCTTCTCTCTTTCTCTCCTGGGTGAACGGAGGCTGGAAAAGAAAAAGACAACATCTGAGCTGGGAGAGATACAGATCTGAAAATGAGACATGACCTCAGAGCAACAGATTTAATACATGCTGAGGGTTAACAGCATCATCTCTCTCTGTTGTGACAGGTTGTGATATTTCCTGGCCGGCGCTTTAATGTTTTAGTAGCTGCGCTTCTCAGTGATGATACACATAGTTTGCGTTTAGGTATGCAAGATGGAGTGCAGAACACTTTTCTCTCTCTCTCTCTCTGTCTTACAGGTGCAACACACACCAGTGCAAACAGGCGCACACGCACAGGATGTTAATTTGCATCTGTGAACTTCACTTTCAGCCCTTCAGACGAGGCTGACGTGGCCATGTGCAATAAATATAAAGATAAGAGATTTATAAAGCCCAGCGCTGAGGCAAACGCTCAGCCAAGTCCGGCAGAGGCTTTCAAGCTGATTTATTGCGGTGGAGATATAGTGAGTTGTTGACTGAGCGTTGGGCACAGTGATAATGAGATGGAGATTGGAAAAACAAGGCTGGAAGTACAGCAGAGGGCTGCACACACACGACACTGTTCCTAATAAATCACCTGTTCTCCTCCGGCTGTTATGCTGGACCTCTGTCGCCATTCATTGGCTCAATGCTGCTTCACATTTATGAACGGCGTCACTGCTTGCTCAAGGCCACCGTGCTGCGCGCCGGTAAACAACATTATCGAGGCCGTTTCCACACACAGCGTTTGGTCTGCTAATATTGCTATTGAGTCATTACACAGAGCTTGGAAACGTGCCTGGCTGGAGAACAGAATATCTGAAGGTAACGTTTGCGTTTCAAACTGATGTATCTGATTCTTTGACACGGGAGTCTGTGGAGATGCACCTAGAGTCGCTATCCGACCTGAACGATCTCATTTTGGAGTTCAACTCTTACTGGGGAGATGAGCACAGGCTTAAAGAGAATTTCATAAATCTTCCTGTCTGTGCAAAAAAAATTTTTAAAACCTGTACACCATTAGAGAGCTGTTAGAAGCCTAAAGCATGTCTTGGTTTAGAGCCTGATGTAAATTAGTTTCACCTGGTAAGTATTTGGAGCATAAAGGGATGGGCTGTAAAAACAAAAAGTTTTATGATTGAGATTAACTACGGTTTACTAATCTTTCAAACAAATTCAGGAACGGGTGTGACCTAAATTTTTTGCTTCAGACAAAAAAAAAAAAAAAATCACTTTTTTTCTGAAGCAAAGTGATTTTGCTTCAGAAGCTACAATTCAGTTGACTTTCTAAGCCTCCGACGGAGATTAGGATAACCTTTGGTGATTTCTGGAAGATGACGAGATGATTTGTTACTGAGGAGAAGCGGCATATCCAGCAGCTGGTGAGGCAAGCAGAACAGTATGGAGACCAAGTGAGGACACAAATAATGTGGCGTTTTTGCAAATGAGGGCCAGGCTGGAGCAAGCAATAGGCTGCTGTGTTTTTAATTTTGAATCGTATCCATAGCAACTGCTCCTAGTACAACCGGATGTGCAGTTAACCCTCAAAATTATTCGTAACTCAGAGAAATTTAGATTTTAAATTATTTTTTTTTTGTTGAACCAAAATGTGTGTTTCTGATAGGAAATGAGACTTTAAAAATTTGCTGTAAACAACTACGTGTGCCTTTCTTAATAATCAATGAAATAATCTTTTTTGTGATTTTGTGACAAATATCCAAGTAAAAACCAGAAGGTTCAACTTTCGAAGGGAACATACACAGACACTCATGTTTACAGTTAGTAATGCTAGCCCAGCTAAAGTCGCTGATCGCTAATATCAGATATCAGACAGCTTAAACTGTCAACTCTGTAATCCCCCCCTGCCTTTGTGGTAAATTATTAGTGAAACCCTGTTTTACAGCAAGGGTTCGCTCAGATGGTGTGATGTTGCCTTTGCTATGTTATGAATAATTCAGCACCGTACATGCCAGGCGGGCTAAAAAAAAAAAAAATGTTCATGTTTTTCTAACATATTTTTACCACTTAAGTTGTTAAAACCGATTGAAAATCAGCTAAATTTGGTGTTGCATATCAAAGCTTTGCCAAACATAAAGATTAAAAATTAGTCACCAAATTAAGATCAGTTCATCTCTACAACATCCCTTCATTTTTGATGCAAATAACCTTAGTAAGTGCCACTTCCATGAATCTCCATGAAATGTTTTAACGTGGCATGAATTCACTGTAGCTCAAGTTTGACAACCAGTTAGCTGGACTTTCCAATGACAATAAAATGACCACAACATCTCCAAAGAGCCTCATGTCAAAAGTTCTTAATTACCCCTTTGGGTTGCACGGTTACAGAGTCTGAATTTTGTTTTGTCCCACCGACAGCAAATCTCTACAAACTAACAGCTGGGGGTCATTGAGCTGCGGTTTCACAGCTCCGCGGCGCTTTCTGAGTCTGCGTGTGTCCCTGTACGTGCGAACAAACGTGTCACATTTCCTGCACAATAACCAACACCGAGCTAACCACAGCATTCTTCTTCCCCTCCCGCTGCCTTTGCTCATCCTCCCAACAAAGTCACACAAGCCGAAACACACGTGTGCAAAATGAAAAATGAAAAACGAAAAATACGACACACACACCAACGGTCTCTTCCGGTGACATGGGGGGGACAAATGATACACTTTTGCTCAAGTTACTCTCTCCAAAAAACAACCTCTGTGTCAAGTTTGCTCCAAACATCATGCAGTGTTCATCTATCAGGGGCCACACGCGTATTTCAAACCATGATGTAACTTCTGCCGTTCACTTGTGCCCATATCATGCCAAAGATTACACTTTGGGAATATAATTCTCAGTCCTCACGCACATACTGTCATGAGGACTGCTCTAATTATGGAAGCGCAGGAAAATCCTCCAAAAAGCTGCTTGTTTCACAATGTTTCCTAATGAAGTCAGATATGGCTGGGACTGATTGATGGAGTTGTAGCGACAGCGTCAACATGACTCACAAAATTTTATCTTAAATCTGACAACCACACTTGGTGTGTTTGTTGTGGAGCTGCTTTTGATCAGAAAACATCCAAAACTAGCTGGATTTCATCACATGTGCTGCCACATCTTCAAAGGAGAGGAGAAAGTGCAAAACTGTAGAGATGCTGGAGTCTTAAGCAGTTTGTAAAATTGCCCTTTCTATTCTTGAAAAGCATATTTTATCTAAGCCCTGTTTCCTCAAATAAAACTTTAAGAGGTGAAAGAAGATTATGCTTTATTGCAGATCAAAAGCTCAGCGGGGGCCCAGTGTTTCTGAGAGCTTGACGTTTCTTTTCTGTCCAGTGCCGTACACATGAGCCGAGAGGACCCTAACCTGACCATCCACATCTGAGAGTGATCTCAGAGTTGGGGAAACGCTCCATTTCTCCCCGCTACAGTTTGCTAATGGTTTCCAGGATCGGAGCTCATCACGGCGAAGACTACAAACACACGAAGAAACAATTACGCTCTTCAGAGCATGAGCAACTAATTAGACCTTTAACACCGACGACCGGGACAAAAATTCCTTCAGTGTAATTCAGTGTAAGTGTAGAGCTGATGGCGGTCAGTTGCGGGCCCGGCGGTGTTTGGGATCCATCAGATGTCGCTTGAGCTGAAGGTCTCGCAGCAGGGCGAGTAGTTCTCATTGACTGGGTCGTGTGCTGATGCCGTCGGTGTTACAGTGCCTTGGAAAAGTACACCACCACTTGTGTGTTTTCATTTTTTTGTTTGTTTTTTTTGTTGTTTTTTTTTGCATTATACCCAAAAATTTGAATACATTTTCTTTGGAAGGCCTGATCTAAAATATTGCACTGTTGTTGTGGCTTTATGCTTGATGGAAGATAAGCTTCTGTCCCCGTCTACAAACATTTTGCAGCATCCAACAGGCTTTCTTCCAAGACTTGTATTCATTTAAACTTCTCCACATCTTTATCCCCAACAGTGATGCCAGATAGGTGGAGTTCAGTCCTTGGATTTAAAAAATAGTTCTGTGTGGGTTGTTAAAATGCAGGCTTCTTTTCACAACATTTGATGGGTTTCTAAGAAAGTGTTCAGATGAGCTATCTTTCCAAGTGCAACAGAAAGCACAAAGCATGTACATTTTAATAAAATGGGCTGGAAATGTGTCAGATCTGGCAACCCTGATTCCTGAGCATCCTGCTGTGTTCCTTAGTTTTCATCATACTAATTGGTCACCAATATTCAATAACAAATCCCAGAGGCCTTTGAAGGACATGTGTATTTATACTGAAGTTAAATTGCATGAGGGTGTATTCTCCTTACTTAGTTTACTTGGTCACTTCTGATTTATCACAGTTTTCTTCGTCCAAAAAAAAAAAAAAAAAAAAAATTATAGTCACTTTATTACCATGCACTGCTTTTCATATATCACATAAAAAGCCTGACACAACATCACAACATATGGGCCTTTTTTTTATAACTAAATACTAAAAAGTTCAAGAGTTACTGTGCAAAGCAGTGAAGAAGAGCCTTCTCATCCTCCCTATAATGATTCACATCTTCTGAGGTGCTACCATAACCCTGGAGGTTTTTCCTAGTCAAATACAAACCGAGAATGCTTCCTCTTTGTACGTATCGGATCATATGTTCTTGCTGCACGGTGCTAAACAAGGAGCACAGCAAAACATGCTTGGTGTTATTGAAAGCATTCTCCTCTACAGGCCATCACTGTAGCTGTTCAAAGATAGATTTAAACTCATCTTCCACTGTTCCATCTCCTCAACTCTGTTATGGCCTTAGGCCGCCAGCAATATAAGCTGCTGACAGCATGTATAATGTAGATCCTACTACCAATCTCCAGGTTCAGGGGGCCTTTCGGTTTTCTCTCACATAACGACTCAGAAAAACCCAGTCGCCTTGGGCAGCACTATTAAAACTATTTTTACTGGAGCTAAGATTCCTGGGTACATCTGTGTCTGTGAAAACTCCTTTGAGCTTAACCTACGATTTCAATACGAGGAGCTATATTCCAATTTGCAGCAGAAATGGTGTGACGGATGCGTGGGTGAACCGAAATGTAAAGAGATGAAATAAAAGATTTATGATTCTGAGCACGCAGTTGAAAAAGAAAAAAAAAAAAAGATGTAAGATTATCTGCATTTACATCACTGAGATTTCCCATTGATGTCTAGCAGAGAGGGATGCAAACTGCAGCAATTAATCACATTAAAATCCTGACAGCCCATCATTACCTATGATATATAATTTAGTTAATAAAAAAGAAGAGAGAAGAGGGGGAGGGAGAGTAGCTCTTATTTTAGCTAATGGATCCTGTTACTGTAATCTGCTACAGTATAAAGCAATAATTAAATGATGAGTGCCTGGACTATCACGCGTTAGAGGACACAGCTAAATTGTCTGACACAGTCTGCTTGCCTGGGAACCCTGTGCTTCTGATGAATAACTGATATCTGATCTAATTCAATAAATTATCTGCAGCGCTTTCTATATTTTCCACTTGTAATTTAATGCTAATATTTATCTATCACTGTTGCTGCCATTTCCTTCTGGTGACTCACTCCAAAGTAAAGCCGATCACTCTGAATCTCCTCGAATTAGTCTTCAAGTAGAAAAGAAAAAAAAAAACCCGTCATTGTACGGATTGGGAAACCATATTACTCATGTATGGGTTTACTCCAAAACCTACATATACCTTTATTATGAAGGTGAGAGCTTCAATTGGCAGAAGGAGCAGGTTAATACTAGTAGAAATGTGTGTTATCTTCTGAGCTTCTTTGTTCTTTGCAAAACTAGACAAACTGTGAATCTTTGTGAAGACAAGTTCCTTTGTTCGAAATCCATTAAAATGCTCAGTAGGTTTATCTATTTTCAGATAAACATATCCTGTGAATAGGATTATACATTTGTATGCCTGACAGTCTAGACATACAAATGTCAAGTTGTACTGAGAAAACTGGTTATGTGCTTAGACAGTCATCTGTCAAACCAGCTCAGTTTGACAGATGACTGACTGGTTGGAAACTCAAAAATCCAATTATTTTCCGATCTGTGAACGCACTGAATTAGGTTGCGTTGACGACAGGCTTGGATGCAGTTACTGAGTAAAAGAAACAAACAACTTTTCAATATTATTCAGATGTTTAAGACAAAGTCAGAGGGAGTAAGGAGATATCAGAAACTGTTTTTCGAGAAATAAAAACTAAAACAAAAGACTTTTTCTGTTATAATCTTGTCTCTCTTTTTTTATGATAATAATAAAGTAATAGCTCTCACCATGTGAGTGTTGCCCCTGATTTTGACCCTGCACTAACAGATACTTATTGATAAAGACATTACAAAGAAAAACCTGGCAGACTCCGGGTATAAACTTGAATACGAGTCGTCATCTTTAAACAATGATCTAAAACATATGGCCAGATCCACTCAGAAATGGTTCAGCAGACACAAAACCAACTTTCTTCCATGTTCAGCTCACCCCACAGACAGCCTTAGAGAGAACCCAAGTCTCTGAAAGGTCCAGAGAGAATTGTGCAAACAGGATTTGTCAAACATTCATCAGTGTGTTTGCTCCAACATTGTGACACGTTAAAGTTAAATGTTTTCCTGTTGGAGGCTGTGCAGGTTAGCAACGCAAGTGCCAAAAAATGTGGCATCTTGTTTTAAATAATTACTCTAAATGTGGAATCTATTTACATCGTTGAATAAATGTACTCAATTTTAATGAATGCAATGCAAGTCTTTAGAAGGGAAATGGTGCAACTCAAAAAAAAAAAAAACATGTTAAGATTTTTTTTCTTTTTTTTTTTTTTTACACAATTTGTCAGAGGTGCTGGAGAGCACTGTAAAATTTGCTCTCACTATATGTAATAGTGTTGACTCAAAATATAAACCCGATAGACAATTTTTCAACATTCAAATACTATTAATAAACCAATTAAACCAGACAATATCGACACAAACAATATCAACACTGTTACTGCTATTATGCTTTCATGACTATTATTTTATCTTATTGGTAGCAACTGTTTTTCTAATAAAAAACATTTTACTCTTTCTTTGGCTCTGCCTGATAATAAATGCGTTCAAGTAAGAGAACACAGGTTTTTTTCATTCTGAAGCAGTCGCAAAGTACACAATTTGTCATTACTAACAAAACTGGCAGCTGCTATTTTCCCAAAAGCAGCTACAGAGCCACACGCTGGCATGTTTTCTTTGTCAGTGGATCAGCCTTTAAACACTCCAATCATTGGATGAGAAGTGGAGTCCACAGGCAACATGTTGCAAACCTCCAGCTCCTCAGCAGGCTAACAGCCTTCTT
Source organism: Poecilia formosa (assembly GCF_000485575.1). Classification (NCBI taxonomy): domain Eukaryota; kingdom Metazoa; phylum Chordata; class Actinopteri; order Cyprinodontiformes; family Poeciliidae; genus Poecilia; species Poecilia formosa. The sequence goes on from NW_006799955.1 coordinate 632,535, forward strand.
AATATGCCCCTCTGTGGTTGGAAAACTACTTGTGCCATGTGAATGATGAAGTCAGTGCAAGTGAAATGACTTTGTGTGGTTGCACTGTAAACCAATACAACACTTGTTCCTTCTGTTGTGTTTGTAACAAAGCAGCTGCTCAGTGTTTGCCATCCAGTTCATCAAACCACCAGCAATAAGAGCGCGGCCAAAACAACCACCGCTGAATTTTTTACTTCTGCAGAAGAGAAATATACATTGTGATTCATTTCTTTCCTTCTGTTACCTTTGGAGAGACTCTTGGGCTCTTGCATATAGCTTTTTTTTTACTTGTCTAGGAACTTTTTATAGGTAACCGATGGCATTGTCTTGAGTTGTTTGAGTTGTTTTGGGTTTGGGTGTGTTTATTTTTTCTGAGTTTGTTAGTTTTTATTCTGTGATCAGATCAGCCGTGTGTCTGTTTTTCTTTGCTTCAGTCTTTTCTTAGTTACTTTAGTTTCATTATATTCCTTGTGCCTATTTATTTGTTAGAGTTAGATTCATTTTTCCCAGTTACCCAGCTTGCATGCTCTCCCTCACCCCCGGTGTCATTTTCTCTCTCTCTCTCTCTCTCCTCAGCCTGCCTTCTGCTCTCTCCTCTCACACCTGCAACCCATTTCTAATCACCCATCTGTTGCTTGTTCAGTAATCAACCTCCCCAGTATATGTACACCTCATTCTCAGTCACTCCTTACTGGTTCCTCCTGTTAAATCCAGTTTCTTCCACGTTCACTTTGTTCTTCATTTCTGTGATCATTTTTTTGTTCTGCTCTGGCTCCCTGCGTCATCTCCGCCTCGCTGCCTTTGAGTCCTTCAACATCACACTTATTGTAACAGACATGTCATCCATAGAGGTTTAATCAGAGTTTGACATATGGCCAAATGTATGAAAAAAAAAATCCAAAAAAAGTACACAGAAGTAAGATAAAGGTATTGTTCAGACTGTTTTGGTGTTCAATTACATATTGTTGCTAATTCCTGCCTAAAATAAAATAAAATCACTAAAACTATCATTTATTGGTCTAAAACTTCTGAAAATCCATTATGTTCCTTCTGCATGGTAAGGCTTGTTGTTAATTTCATTAAAAAAAGTCAGGAAAAACATCTGCATTATATTGCTACTAAGCTATGAAAGCTGTTCAAAGACAGTTTTCCTGCTCTTGATAACAATCACATTTGCTTATTTTGCCCCTTTGAGGATAAATATTGCCCTCACTTTCATTCATTGTGATGCAAGTTCACCTACTTTTTTTTTCCTATTACCTTTGTAGAGATTCTTGGGCACCTGGCAGGTGTGACCACAGCCGTTGCTGCAGCACTTTTTGACTGTGGAGCACTCTCCATCCTCCTCACAGCTCTCTACGCAGGCTGCAGCAAAGCCGCTGGCCTTCTCTGGCGCGGGGCAGTCGCCTTGCTTCACCCCCTCAACGGACTTCAAGAACTCGCAGCTTGTAAGACACTCGTAGTGCTTCTTGGGAAAAAGGGGCTAAAGAGAGAGGAAAGAGGGGGAAGGAGAGGGAAAATATATGTCAGATTAGTTTTTAAATGGCTGGCTGCAAACAAGCAGCTCTTTGACTTAACAGTGACTGTCCTGTTTAGATTTCAGCTTGTGAGTCACTGAAACGGTGAGCATATTAAATGGCTCTGATTCAGTCTCTCAGGAGGGTGTCGTTACAGCGCAGAAAGAGTTACTTCACACCCCTTTCAGACTTTCCCCTCGGTGAAATTTCCCCACTGGGTCTCAGAAAGCTCAAACCCTGGAATCCTGAGGTATAAGCTCAGTTATTCGTGGTAGTAGTAACATACCTCACATAAATCTTGGCACTGGTTTTCCTTCAGGTCCCAAGATCCCTTGCAGGGCTCCAGACACTGGAAAAAGGAGAAGGGTGTAAGTTCTTCAAAAGACGCAGCCACATCAAAGACCAGCTGCTGCGGAGCGCGGACCAGCATCTTAACTGACACCTCGCTGAGGCGCTTCCTCCGCCACATTCACAACAACCAGTCACACCGTGTTTTGTTACAAATGCCAGGCATGCCTTCAAAGGACACTCACTGTCTACTACAAAAGCAAATGAGGGTCTGCAGACAGAATCAAGGCCGCTGTGGAAATCTACTCATGCTTGGCTTGGTATGATGTCACCCTGACAGATCTTTCCTTTTCACCTTAAACAAGACCTAGCCAAAACATGCAGTGTCTTGCAAAAGCATTCATACCCCTTAAACCTCGCACATTGTCACGCTGCGACCACAAACCTCAGTGTGTTTTATTTCAATTTTACATGGACAGTGCATAATTGTGAAATAGGAAGTAAAGGGTTTCACGTTTTTCTTTTTTTTACAGATAGGCGCCTCCTTTCTACTACTAAGTAGAAAGTAGTACAATCAACTGCTTCAATATGCCAACTACTTGACAAGAGTTAGTTTAATCTCAGTTGTAAGTAAAAAAATAAAAATAAAAAATTGACCAACATGTAAAGCAAAAAACTAGCTTAGCACATCACCATGCTGAAACATGGTAGTGGCGGCATCATACTGTGAGGTCAGAGTTAATGGGATGAAGGAAAATACAGGGCAATCCTGCAAAAAAACAAAAAAAAAAAACAGTTGCAGACTTGAGTTGTGGTGAAAGTTCACCTTATAGTAGTAGCAAAAATACTTTAAGACATTGTAAGAATCTAAATACATAAACTAAATATTATGAAAATTAAACATGACAAAAAAGATAGGTTCATAGTGCAAAGCTCACATGGAAGGTATCAGCATCTCAGATATCACATTTTTTTTCAGCGTATATGGTCATAACATAAGAACATCTGATATGTAGGCTATTATAACACTCACTAACCCATTGTGTCTGAATATAGTTGCACACAGCACATTTCAGGCTTTTATTTCCACAACGTTGTGTTTGTCTGCCACCAGGGTGCCCAACTTCAGTAACTGAGAGCTGCTATCCACCAACATTTAGATACGCCCCTTCTCCAACACACCTGAATCAAATTAATGTCTCGCTACCAGACTGCTGCAGAGCTGAATGACATTCTGATGAGCGGTTTCAACATTTCAATTCAGACGTGCAGGACAAAGCATGCATCCAAAAGGTGCAGATAGCTCTGAAGGACTGAACCCGGACACCCCTAGTCTATCACGTAAAATCTTAAGAAAAAAAAACAAAAAACAAGTTAATTGATGTTAGCGGTTGATAAGTGAAAAACACTTATGAGGCAAGGCTTTGTGGTGCATGATGCACTCTGGCACTGGGAATGAACTCCTCTTTAAAGAGTTTAAAACATGTTACACTTGGTTTAGAGTTCATGGGATTCAGATTTTTCTTTTTTTTTCTTTCAACACAGGGAACGCATTTACCAAGCGCTCGACACAGGCACGGAATTACAGAAAAACCTCACGATGAACGAAGCTCAAACTCAATTTACCAAGCATAATGAGATGATACAATTTAAAAAAAAAAAAAAAAAGAAGCTCTGCTGCAATACCAGTCAACCATTCTCGCTTTAGACACGACAACAGACACCGAATCAGATTCAATAAAACAGCCGCGGTACCTCCAGATCGTTCTGCAGACAGAGTTCAGATGCAGAGGAGCAAGGCTTTTTATGTTCTCCTGCAGCTGGTGTGAAAGAGAAGAGCAAGCTCAGGGAAACCACTGCCAGGCAGCATCTGCACAGCACTGGGAGCAGCCCAAACCGCACCACCCGACAACCTGCCAAAGTCCCTCATTCAACCCTACTTAATTTAGCCTCTTTCATCGACTACAGCGCTAAAGGTAGATTGAATAATGGACTTTCAAGACGTTCTCCTTTATTTCTCATCCAGTCCAACATGTGAAAAGGACTTGCAGAGTTATGTAAGGTACAGTGCAGCAGATTGGCTCAATGAGGGCATTTATCGTACAGCGGGGACAGCATTAAACACTGTGGTTGATGTAAGAAATCTCACATCTCAGTCAGAAGGCCAGATTTGTATTTATTGCTATTTAATTCGCTCATTAGGCAGCTCTGTCATTATTTTACCATCCCTGGTGTAAAGTTTATTTGATTTTTATGGAGTGTGGTGGACGGGTGCATTATGAAACATAAACCTTGCTTCTGAAGGACACGCTGCAATCAGGGGAAGACGCCCAACAGCCTGCCAGCACTCCATTACACTCAGTCTCTCGTTGCGTCGCCAGCATCGTTTCCGGCAGGAATAAGCTCGGGCGCGGACGAGGTGACGAGTTCCTTACTGCTGGCTCGAGACTGTTGGGAGGGAAGGTATTTTCCTAATGACTTCATAGCAATGCAGATATCACTCCTGTAATTTCAGGCGTACGAGTGTCAAGTGAAGAGATAATTGGTGGAAGATGAGAGCTTGAAAAGGAGCTAATGTGGTTTGAGACAGAGCCAGGCAGGTGAAAACTCTGCAGCAGCTCAGGGATTTGAGATGACACTTGAGCTCTGCCGAGCAGTCCGAGGCAGGCGTCAGCCTATGAAGATGAAAATCATCTGCTATTCATAATCTGTCAACTTTATATCATTATTTTGATCTGGGCTGCGAGCAAGAACTGCATCCCCAAGCCTAAACAACAAGCAGTTGGACTGGTGACAAGGAGCTGCACCGCAGCCTAAAGGACATTCCACCGATAGATGCACATGAAAAGCCTCCAAATCCCCTCTACAAATCACTAAACATACACACATAAGCCCAGGGATCAAGCACATTCTGCTCACTGAACAATCTTCAATCACAGACTGAACGTATTCCTCTGGCTTTTCTTAAGGTGCAAACTCCCCAGCTACTCATGCGACGTTACAGTCAGTGTCACCTCGAGATGGTCTAAGCTTCTGTGCCAAGCTGCATGAATTAGCACAGCACATTGTGTACCAGAGATATTGCAACACAGATCCGAAAGCTGGCTGTGAGTTTAGTGTTTTCTCACCCACATATAACAACTCTTTTTTTTTGTTGTTGTTGTTTGTTTTAGAAGTTTCCCTCTAAATGAAAAAAGAAATTAACTGAATCCTACCAGGAACTTCTGCAGGTAGTGGGTTTTATCGTAAATGACACTCTTAATAAAAGATAAGTATCGGTGTTGAGGCAGATAGCTCCCTGCAGGTGTGATGGAAACTGCCAATCTGTCAGCGTTCCTTGCCAGCCACACCCACTAACCTGACATTTCAGGAGGGGAGAGGAGGGCCGACGACAGATGTTTTGCCAAAGCAAATGGGATAGCTGGATATAATTACAAAGGTGCTATCATCAATCAAGTTCCTGATTCTTATTTACACAGTTTGGTTCTCAATCTAAACCATGTTACTGACGCTGCCAAGGGAGGTAAAACAGCTTGAAACACAGCCAGAAACTTTACTTCTTCTTTGCCAGATTTTTTTTTTCTTCTGCCAGGAATATCTAGCCTTCAACAGAAAAGAAAAAAAAAGATTTTGAATTTCAGTGTTTTGGTAAAGTAATTACACACTTTTTAACTTTTTTTTTTTTTTTTTACGTTGTTGCACTGTTTATATTACAAATAAAAATCTCAAAACTGAGAAGTGCATTTGTATTTAGCCCCCTTGAGGTAAAACATTATAAGATCGACTTGAACTGCAACTACTGCTGTGAGTCTTCTGGGGTACGTCTGCACCCGGTTTACACATCTAAGTACTGAAATTCAGCTCATCCTTCTTCACTCATGGTCAGTCAGGTTAGATGGAAAGTGTCTGAACATAAATCTTTAAGCCTCACCAGAGATTCTCTATCGGATTTAGGGACGGGCTTTGACTGAGCCCTTCTAACTCTTTATTTACACCAGAGATGGCCCACTTGAGTCCTCAAGAGCTGGTGTCCTGCTTGTTTTAACGATTGGGTAAAATATTAAACTTTAACCGAGTCCACGCCTCCAATAAGCAAGAGTTTCTCGTAGCCGAGAGTCCAGACCCTCTGTGCTGCGCTCCCATACGAAGCAAAGCGTAGAACACCACACTTTCTACGTGTGGTGTTCTACACGTAGAACACCACACAGATGTGGTGGACAGATAAAAAGTCCCCTCAGCAGGGGACTTTTTATCCCCTGCTGAGGATAAAAAGTCTTATATGATGCTGCTATCCTTCTGTTTCAATGTTTCATAATTTTTGTATGGTGGTCCAAAATGTCACCTGAATTTATTTTGGGGTATCAGACTAAAAGCATGCTGTAAACAAATCTAAATCTCACTTTCAGAGTAAACAATAATTTGAAAGCCATGCATCATTTCCCCACTTCATAATTTTGCACATCTTAGATAAAAATCATAATATTGAGAAAAAAATGAACAACCAACAACATCTGGTAGTTGTCAGTTTACGGAGCATAACTGAATGTTTGGGGTTTAAAATGTGCAACATTGATTCTACTGCTAACGGTTAATATCTGCAAATTAAAATATACCAAAAATAACAAACAGAAGAATCTTTTATTTCCACCAAGGAACCCAGCAAACATTTTGCAACATATTGTTATGCTAATAACTTAGTAATTGACTTTTGGTAATTAATTTGAGAAAATACACCAAGTAACTCGAGAGGAGGACATAACTGAACTGGACGCAGCACATGTTCCCGGTAGGGGAGCCGTCACTCGGTTTCCCTCTAGCACATTTCTCCAACTGCCAATCCAGCTACCATCTGTTTGAGTCACACGAGGAACCCATGTAATTATTCTATGCGATGTTAACATATTTCTGGACTAATTTCACCCAAAGGGGCATAAGTGCTCTCCTCTAAAACAAATATGAGACCAGCGGGTTGCTTCCCCTTATTGGAGCTTTGAGCCGCGGCAGAAGCATTTTGCTTGGGCTTCTGATTTCCTCTTTGTCCTCTTATCGTCCTGACAGTGACACATTCTGCATGGTTAAGTAGGAGCATCCATAGCAGTCTTTCACTCCCCATTTCACGCTGTAATAAAATGCAGCAGTTGTTACTCTGGAGGGGCCTGAAAGGCGTTCTGTGGGGTCGCTGAGAGAGTCAGGCTGAATGGCAGCCAACGCCACAGCACATCTTCACTTTTTTTATTTCTTTTTTTTTCATGCTGGAGACGAGGTGGGGAGGCGAGGTGGTGGGAATGCGATGGTGGGTGGAGTGTGTAGCACTGAGGCAGGGGGGCTTCTGGTTGCGGTGCATGCATAGAACTGCCTTTCTCCATCACAGCATCTCCACCCATCATAAAAACACTCTGCGCCCCCAGTGAGTGACTGAAATAACAGAAACCAAGGAAAGAGTCCACATATAAAATGTCATGCAAAGGGCTTTGGTTTACTATATGAACCATGAACAGCTACCAGCTAAGGTTACCCGGAGGTGCAACAATACATAATGTTTGCATAACAATATGCAGACCATAATTCATGCCAATACAGATTAAGTTTTTTCCTCTTTCTTTTTTTCTTTCCTGAGAATGTTTGCATACACATCTGTGCATGATGAAGTTGTTCTCTGATATTTTAGATTAAAATCAGCAAACAAAACCTGCTAAAATATAGATCCAGTTTCTTCAAAGCTTAGAAAATATCGATCCCAGCACTGATGTTCAGCGTCAGGCTACGCTAGTGCCAAAGATTATTTACAAGGTGCCTTTGCTGTCCCCCGTAGCTTCCTGCATCCGCCGAGAGTCTCAGATACGGGGGAATCGCCGTTGTTTATCACACGCGTTGTAAATCTCACCTCCAGTCAAATCAAGTTATGGCTCTTTTTTTTTTTTTTTTTTTTGCTACCCCGGTGCTTTTCACACTTCTCAGCCACCAGACTCAATTATTGGAGCAGCTCTCTGCTCATAACCATCGACCCAATGATGAGTAGATTCCTGCGCTCTCTCGCTCTCCTCTGCTGAAACAGACACCACCGCAACATCTTCGCTTCTCACCCAATTTCCCTTTTACATCGGGGATTTGAGATGGCAAATGTCTCCACACTGTACCCAGTCTCTTGTCAGCTATAATAATGTTGTTATTTTACGCACCTAGTCTTCTAATCAAGACTTTGTCTTGATTAGAAGGGATGCTGACAATAGTTCACAAGAGAATCTGAGAAATGAAACATTAATCAATACTTTCCTTTCACTTGGGCCATAGCATACATTTGTATGTTAGTTTTGCTGTTAACAATTACTCCAGGCAATTCTAGTGATTTACACAGCTGCAGGTTGTATTTGAATGCATGTAATATTTATTAAGTGCTTTGTTGTACCTCTTCATTCCATCACAGAAGGGGCAACATTGAGCATAATTTTAAATCAGCCACTCATGCACTAAGATGTATGAGGCACAATTAAATCCGGACAAAAGAATGTGTTTTTTTGTTTTTTAATCAAAATCACACTTCAAATAACTTGTTGGAAACCAGAAAGCAAATAAAACATTTAAAACAGTCTAATTCTTCTTACAATTGTTATGAGATTGTGAGGTTTTCTAAAAAGAGTTTGTCATGGATCTCTCCAGGGTTCTGTGCTCCGTCTCATAGTTTTAATTTTATACATGCTTCCATTTTGCAATATCATTACAACAACAAATAATATACAAGTATTAGTGTGTGCTGAGTTTATGCATTCAATCATTTCAAACTTGATTTTTTCTTTTTTTTTCTTTAGAGACTTGCAGATCGACGTTTAGACATCTACTGAAAGGTCTCTGGATGATTTTTCGTCTACGGCCCAGAAAGAAAGTTTAAGATTATTCCTTCTCTCTTCTGCAATACAGCAGAAGTTCCATATTATTCTAAAAGATCATGTTGCTCTCAAACTGCAGGTTTTCTTGTGGCTCCTGAAGTTTGAAGTGGAACCGGATACAGAACAATCAGTTGTCACAACATCCTGTGAACTGTTGATTATGTTTCCCAACTGTGCAATCTAATTTAATTTCTCTTCATGCATGTTTATATTATTGCAACAATTAACTGCCTTCCTTTGCAGTCATCCAATGTCCTATCTTTCTGTGTTTGTGTCCCTTTCCTGTCCTCACATCCCCCAGCCGGTCGAGGCAGATGGCCGCCTCTTCCTGAGGCTGGTCCTGCTCGGTGTCTCTTCCTGTTAAAAGCGAGTTCTCGTCTGCAATGTCACCCATCGCCCAAGGGCACCATTAAGGCAAAGCATTGTATCAAAAAAAAGAATCAATATTATCCATATGATCTTTTAGGAAGATGAAGTTTCTGCTTTAAATACTAACATAGTATCTAAATTGGATTGACATGTAAATGGATCATAATAAATTAAATTTAACTTCTTTTGGGGGGGGGAATCTACTTGCATTAAGTTTGTTGGTTTTACAGCATATTCCCTTATCCTTATATCCTGTAATAATAAATTTAACCAAATAAAAATTAGCATATTTTGAAGCCCATCCGTAAGATTTGTCTGCTTCTCTCTCTCTCTCTCTCTCTCTCTCTCTCTCTCTCTCTCTC
>NW_006799955.1:642196-672398 GCF_000485575.1 Poecilia formosa
CGAGCATGAAGACTGATTTTTATTTAGAATGTGGGAGCACAGCAGCACAGACTTCATTTGCACAGAATCAGTGAGAATCATTATTTACTCTCAGGGTAAATAATGTTTACCAACCGGCCTGCTGCTACCTAGAAACCAGGTTTTGTCATGTTTAAGAATTAGGAAGCCCTTTCCTGGTTTAATCTGAATGGGGACTTAACCACATTGTGTCAGCTACGTATGTTAATGTTTTCTTTAGGAACAATAACATCCAAGACAGGGAAAACGTGCTGCACGTCCTTTAATAGAGGTATCAATTTTGAATTTGACATTAAATGAAGGTGACAGATTTTGACCTTTAGCTGACTAATTGTTGCATCTCTAAATAGTCCAAACCAGCAAAACAAGAAAAACTCACATGGTTCCAACTATTTAAATGTACAAATATGACTCCAGATATTCCGTTTTTGCATTATTTTGAAATTTCTCGATGCTTCCAGTCTTTAATACCATTTTAGGGCTGAACTATTCTAGGAAAATCATAAAATGTGTTGAAATGTCGATTGCAAGTTATTCTCATTATTCTTACTCCATGTCTTTCTTTTTAATCATCTCGATGCCACAGCTCTTTATGATTTTCAGGATCTTTTTCACTGAGATCTGCAGCATTTGTGTGGGCAAGGGGGAGGACAAGTTCATCCATCTGAAGAAGACTTTGAATGCATGGCACTTCAAATTTTATCCAAGCAGTCCTTCGCAATTGCAGTATCACACATACAGATACTGCAATGATGACTAGAACTCAATACATTATGCAATCATCTTATGGATCCATTGGATTGTGATCTCAGCAGCTTCTATACTCTCCGTTTACCTCTGGCAGCCAACAGAGCCCTACTGTTAATCAAGTAGAGAGAAAATCTTATTATCTGAGGTCTCGCTATCACTTTCATAAATGAGTGAGCCCTCTGAGCGGAAAATACAGCAACCCCTGTACATCCAGTTATAGCCATCTCAGGAGTGATGCTTATGTAAAAAGTTCCCGGTAGCTAATGGAAGTAAATAAATATGTGAAACTTTTGCCCACTTGTTAACTACACCTTTGCATCTCAGCATAGACACAGTGCCAAGGGATATAAAGGTAGGTTAAAAAAAATATATATATATTATATATTATTACACCTTTGCAAGGGTTCAAAGTCTGTTTAATGAGAGTGCTAGAAGAAGCAGCAGAGAGCCCAGAGCAAGGCCCTATTTCACTGCGAATCATCTGAGTCCAGTAAGGCTTCAACACTCTCCCCTGCTAACATGAAAGATAAATTCAGGTGCACAGATATATTTCTAGTCACAAAAACTATGTATAGTCATGGTGTGCAACCTCGTTAATATCTCGGATAGACTGACTAATTAAACAGCTAATATCAGACTCTTAAGTTTGTTTCACTCACCAGAATGGAAATAAGACATGATATTCTGCACAAGGTGTATTTCTTGAATACTAATACTAAATTTATTGGGTGCGTAGTTGGAAAAGTTTGACTTCAGTTCACGTATCAAAATCAAATGAGTGGATATAAGCTACATGCAAAATCACTATAAAAAACACTCAGCATGTCATCTTGGTATAGCTGCTGTATGAAATTTTACTAATTTTTTCAGTAACGTCAAGTAGACTGTTTTGATGTTTCTTTGAATTAAAATAAATTTGCAATATGGCAATTTGTGCTGGTTCAAATGCCTGACTGGGATCTTTTGCATGGAGTTTGCATGTTCTCCCTGTGCATGCATGGGTTCTCTCTGGATACTCCAGCTTCCTCCCACAGTCCATAGACATGGCTGTTCGGTTAAATGGTCTCTCTAAGTTGTCCTTAGACATGTGTATGTGTGAGTGGTTGCTGCCCTGTGTTTCTCTGTGTTGATAGACAGGGGCTCTTTCCAGGGTGTACCCCACTTCTTGCCCAATGACTGCTATAAAAAGGCACCACATAGCTAATGGCTGTAATATGGCAATTGCTCAAGACTGCTTGGATGGAATATTTGGTAGGAAACTACACTTAAGTGTCAGGTATTTAGGCTCAGAATATAAGTAATAAACTTGCCCAGCTGGTTGGACTCTAACTGCCCTTAATGTCCCACAGATGATGCAAGTCTTTCATGGACGAGATGCCAACTCTCATACAGAGCAATGGAGAGATTCTACAATCGTAAAAAACAAAGTGTCAAGAAAATGTGGGTTTAATCGTCACAGATATCATCACTGCAATTTTCAGGGGCAAGCTCTCTAATATTTTGCTGATGTTGTGAAGCCCTACTTTCTTCTTGGCGCTGATACTCCAGTCCCATAATTTTTTTTCTCCAAATATCTGTGAACATACACAGATATTTGGTCATGCATCCTGCCTGTTTATACTTTGTCAAGGATACGCTTGTCGATCCAGTGATTAGTCCAATCTAGTCAATTTTTCAGACCTCATCATGTTTGCAAGGCTGAACACAGATCTAACTGCAGTGCATCAGCCTCTCAATATATGCCAAAAAATGAAATAAGTCAACAAAGGTCTACTTAGGAATGTCATTCTCACAACTTCCAAGTTTCTCTGGTGCATCTGTCCAATGTTTGGTTTTCTGCTCCCGTGTTCTCACTGAATATGAATGTGAAGCATATTTTATCAAACTCTTGAGCCATGATCTGATTGAGTACAAAATCATGTGTTTGTAAGAACTTTCTGATATGTCTCTGATGTGCAGTTAAATTCCAAGGAATTGCAAAATAGTAAGAAGATATTTTCTAGAGTCTAGACACTGTTTCTTTAACCTAAAGTGACCTGAGGGCATGTCAAGCCTGAGATATTCTGTGTTTAATTACTGCCCGATGGTAAATCAGTAAAGGTATATGCTGAGCAGACAGTGGGTTGGATCAGCTTGATCAAAAATATTAACAGCATGCGCTCTTCAGATGTGAGTTTGTAATTCCACACTCGACGAGTTCAAAATGAATTTTTCCATCAGCAGGAATGTGCTTGTCTAAATTCAAGATTTTATTTGGGAGCGGGGGTGAGACGTGAGTGGAAATGTGATTTAGTGTGCGTCTCGAACCTGAATCTCATCCAAAAATGAATAAGTGAATTGAATATTAAATACTCTGCAGGTCCTTAATATTCATGAAAGGTTTCTGTTCTGCTATTTCAAGGAAAAACATAAAATCGGATCACTGTCATTCTGCGGTTAGAAGGTGCAGATCGTTTTGCTCTAAACCCTTTTGTTTTTGTAATCATTTTGAGAAAGACGCCCTGTTTACACTTACCATGGAGAAATGATTTTCTTATTTAGCTGACCGGAAACTACACCCATAATTCATGCAAGTCGACATGGGCACAAGGAATAAGGCAGACAAACAAATTAACAGGAAACCAACAGGGGCAGGGAAGGATGTCGCGAGACAATACTGAAAAGTCAACAACAAGAGCATGTAATGAACAGTAGCCTTCTGGTGGGCTCAGTTGATCCAAAGCTGCACACAAACCACACAAAACTTCCTCATCTCTACGCAGTCATGGCAAAATAAAGGTACCGAGTAGCAGCTACGTAGCTTTAAAGCAGAAATGGAGTGGTTGGATCAAATTCGGGAAAGCTACACTTGTCAGACACACTTTGAATATTTTACAGAGGAGTTCATGATCATGGTCGACTTAATAACTGCTAGGTTCTCGGGTCCAGTCGCTGCAAAACAAACCCTTTATCATCAACCATCCACCACCATGTATGGAAGAAGCTGTTTATGTTGGTAATCTGCATCTCGTTCTCTCCAAATTGTGTTGTGGTAACACATCTGTACTTTGATTGTGTCCAATCAAAGCATGTTGCTTCACATCTTGTGGTTCTTTCAGATGCATCTTTGCAAACTTGAGTTGTGCTGCCATATTTTTTAGGAGGACATGCGCGACATTTCTAAACAAGCCTAGGTGCTCAATGCATTTCTAACACTACAGTCATGAACATTAATATGTTACCGGGTGGCAAGTTTGAGTTGAGCCTACTCGTTTTTTTGCAATTTGTCTGGATAATGCACATTCTGATTTTGGCGTGTATTTGATGGTCGTCCCCTCGTGGAAAGATTTAAGTGTTTTTCTTCTAGTTAATCTCTGTTCCTGTTAAATGATTGACATGATATTAAAGCCGTTTCAAGATTGATTAACAGGAACAATTTCTTCCCCAAAAGTCATTATAGACGCCTTTTCTCCTTAGCAATGTATTAACAGTGACCTGGCCATCAAATGTCCCTGCTTTACTAGATGAGGTCGCACTTCCAGGTGATCCGTTAATGAACTCCTTTATTGAATCGCACCTGACTGCCACTTTCCTTCTTATATCCAGTCATGGCAGCAAGAGTGAGAGAAACTCAGCTTCTATTTTCACTTGTGTTTGTATGGAACTGCCTGTGTGTTTTTGCACACTGAATGAAGTGAAAAACCCGATAAAAATTTAGTTTACGGCCAGATATGTAAAATCCTACAATTAAAAGGGAGTGTGTCTCATTTTTATTATGACTGTATGTGAATTCACTTTGATTTATTTCAGTTTCATATGCCTGTTATCTTTCAAAAAACAGCTAAATACCAGCAATTCTCCTTTCATAGTGGTACTGAATGCAATTTAAAGATTTCAGCCCTGTGTTTTTTTCCCCTCTTTGCAGAATCAGCCGAAGAGGCCGAAAGGAAACCAGCAGGTGGTATCGCTGACATTCTTTGAGCATCAATTTAATTATTAATTTAAATGCAGTTGAGGGTACAGACAACAAAGAGCTGAAAAGGAATAGCTTGGCAGAAAGTGAGAAGACGGAGAGGAGGAGCAGGAGGGGCAGTGCATGAATTATACATTCACCCCACAATCAGAGGTGCTTGCTTTATTTATGAGTAAAAAAAGGCCCACACAGCTAAGCCAGAATTGTGCTTAGTCTTCTACAAAACACAATAGCGGTTCATTTAATTCTTAATGACTTAAAGCTTCCCAAACACACAGCACAGCGGTCCACTTTACTTACAGGTCCTCCGATATCTCGTCTTACGTTCTGCGGTGACAAGGAGTAAAAATTACAGTGGCTGTAACTAGAACCTCAGTTATCACCTACTTCTCAGCTCAGTTTACATTTCATCACAACAGGATGTATCCATCACATGGGGTCAGATCGGTGATAAGGAGGCCAGCAGACCCTTTGCTGTGACGTGGCAGGGGAAAACCAAACCCTCTCTACAGCTGCGTGAAAAACGGGAACAAGACTAGCCGTATTTGTTCCCCAACTGTCATACAGTAGTACTGACCGGGCACGCTGGTATCGGGTTATGCTGGATTTTAAAAACCTGAAGCTGTTCCTATGGTTTAAAGTATTTGCAAATAGAAAACAAGCAAAGTACTGGAGTTTTCTCCACCCTCATGGAGCATAAAATAACAGTGATGGAGACATGTAGCCAAAATCCTGAGGTCAGAAGTGAAACCTCTGACAACAGCATTCAGGTGTCCACTCTATCACTACAACACTGGTGACCCCTTAAGTCTTTTTAATAAGAGTCTACAAGCCATGTGGGATCAATTGGAGTTTGACTGAGAAAGGCAGTGCTGGCTCTAGCCCTCCTGTTACTGGGCACTGCCAGTCAACTGGCTCAACGGTGGACCCAAACTTTCACCTGGCTCACAGGAAGGACACATTTAACTGCTTAAATAGACCAGAGTTTGTTTCCCTGGATAGTTGTTTTGGCATTGAGAAAGCCCATCAAAACTTCCAATCACTTTTAATGAAAACCCAGTAAACAACAAAAAAAAAAAATAGGACCGTTTCTTATATACATATCTATAATCTCAAGATATATTTGTTTCTGAAAAATTGCAAATCCTCACTCATTTGACTGTTCAACCCCAGCAACGCATCGTAGTCTCTCAGCCTCAACTGTCTTTTTTGTTACTGCTCCATTCAACTCTTGTATAATCAGCAACATGCCAGATAATCCGCTGATGAAAATGAAACAAACCAAATGAAGGTGTAAAATTTAACTTGCCCAAGCAAAGTAAAACTCCAGGACTGTCTTCGTGAGAAAGCGCCATTAAAAAATGCCCACCTAAATCTCTAACTAAGCAAACACTGTTTTAAAAATGAAGTTGGAAAGCTACAGCATTGTTGATTTTGTTATAAAGAAAAACTATTCAATGACAAGTTCTCAGGCACATTAATCATGTGATTAATGAAAGAATCTGAAATTCAGCATTAGGTAACACAAATAATTAAAGCATTTTAAGAAATAAATATTTGTGTACGTTATTTTAAAATGCTTTTTTTAAAGTTATCTAAAAGTATCCTTATGATAAAAAGTAGCTCATTTGTTTAGTATGACTGTTGAGTTCAGTCCAGTACATGGATATGAAGATAAAATTTACATTTTTCATCAAAATTACATGGTTGGCTTGATGTTCTACAAATTACAAGAATGTTTTGTATATTAATGTGTATAAAGGTATATCTGGTGTTTGAACTATTAGTTATATATGTTAAGCATTAGGTATTCATGGATTTCAGGTATTTCCAGGCATTTATGGTCCCTTAACTACAACTAGCAATGTTTACAAGTAAAATTCAAATTGTGTAATTCTGCGATGTATCCTAGTTTTCAACATCACCGCGCTTAATGCAGATTAATGCTATAACATCACAGCTGAATAAATTACATCCTTGACACCATGATTTGAATTCAAAACTACTGATAAGGTTCACTTACATCAACAACGATTTAATAACTTCCACACAAGGGAGTGGAAAGCACATTCTGTCAAGCCAGTGCAAGTCTCTGGTCATCGCAAAGATGATAAACAAGATAAATGTTTGTCCTTGCAGTGACCATTCAAGCTGTCTAAATCCGCCTCCCTCCTAACTCAAATCAAATGAGACCAGACTTTGAGATTCTGTCCCCAAAGTAGGCCAGCAACACGAAGAAAGCCGTCCTAATCCCATGCTCCGTCAAACTCCAACACCATCTCCTCTAATTTGCTTTTTCCAAAGTTTCAAAAACACTAATCCTGCTCGCCACTCTCCGGCTTCCCGTCTGTGAGCCGTGCCACTTCGAGATTGAGGAATGTTGTGCGAGCTTCAAAAACAGAAACGTAATGCAGTCTGTACTCTTTAAGAAGTGAATAGATTCTCTTTTATTTGTGTTTCTAAGTGCAGAATAAAAAGGGCAAACCCGAGCATGTTGAGCGGCGAAATTTTTCCGTTTGCTTAGCTGGAAGAAGCAAACAGAAGCTCTGACACAAAAATGCAGATTTCTTTATTCCTCATACGTGTTCAGTCAAGAAAGCCTAAAATCAGTCTGCTCAAGCAATCATCCCCAAGGTGAAGGTTAAGGAAGTTGTTGATCAGTCAGTCTTTGGCATAAATTCTTGCTTCCCACCGTCCTGAAACTGTCACGCACAATCGCTGTGATTTATCAGTGGGATGCAGCGGCTTTGAGCGGAGCTGGAACGGTGATAAGCCCCCACCCCAAATCTTCCAAGTACATCAGCTATAAGATTCTTACATCCTAATCTTGCTTTCGCCAATGTGACTCTTGGCAGCAAAAATTAATGGCTCCAAACAAAGCTGCCAAGTTGTTTGTTTTTTTGCTTTAGCACCTCTCAAATATGTGAGGTCATGAAAAACAAGGAACCAAACTCAATGCGACACGCATTTCAGCCAATACGTTGACAGATTGAGAGTAAACACTTGGACGACAGCAGATTGTGTCGGTATGACTGGTCATTATTCCCAAAAGAGGATTTCGCAGCAGCTTTGATTGCATTAATCCTTCAAGAAAATGAAATCCCGTCTGACAGGGAGAACATGGAAAATCAGGCTATCTGTGAAAGTTGGATTAACTTGGAAAAAATAAATGACCGCTTTCTCAAAACCATACATGCTCCTCAAGATAAGAAAAAAGCACAGAGGTGGAGAGTGCATTTCTTTCTGTGTATGTCATGTTTGATTTGAGATTTCACCAAAGAAGGAGTTTCAGCTGCAGTTCTACAAGCCAATTTGCTTTAAACCTGGAGAGTCACAGGTGCGATGGTACGTTGAAGTGACCCAAGTTATTTGTTTTTTCTTTTGTTGTGGCACACTGAAAGAATCGTTAATTTTTTTCTCTTGCTTACAAAAAGCAAAGATTTGGCTTTTAGAAATATATTAAGACACAAAAACACACATGATGTTGAAACTAATTGTGGGGGAAATTCCTGTCCTTTGATCAGCACTGAAAGCATGATTAAAGTTTGTAACATTTAAGGATGTATCTTTTATATAATTTTGCTTATTTTGTCACGTCTTAAAATCTGGATACTGCCCAGTGCCTACTTTGCTTCAATCCTCTCCTGTGGCCATGTCTTTGGTATTTTTTCCTGCTGAGGGGGGTTTTCGTTCCCTGCTGCCACCCACCATGTGAATAATGAGCTGCGCAGATAGCAGCCAATGAAGCGACCCCCCCGTTAGCCAATGAAACTTAACAACCATGTCCAGATCAGGCCTTTCCTGCTGGGACTGACCAGCCCTGCTTCACACTCCTCTGCCACCCACCCACACACACCACACTCTCTCTGACACCCTGCCTCCTACTAGATAGAGAAAAAAAAATAAAAAAAACAAGTGGAGTGGGTTCAGAGAAACTACAGAGTGGCCTCTTTATGTGATCACCAACTGAAAGTCAAATAATACACACACACACACACAAAAAAAAAACTGTCTAGGACCGCTTTAACACACACAAACACACGCACACATGGGCAAGGGGATCCAGCCGCAGCCGACATGACAGATTGATTTTCAAGCCTAGCTTGCTCCGAGGCGTTGGTGCTAGTAATGTGACTAACACAGTGAGTTGCTATGAATGTCTGGCCTCAACATGACCAAAAGGTTGCTTTGAAGTCCATCCAAGCACCTAACAATCCCAGTCATGTCCCAGCTGTAAAACTACCAACCGCCGCCCACTTCATCACGTCTTTTCAACGCACCTCAAAATAAACTTCCAAACCCAGAGGGACGGAGATGAACACAAAGGAGTTTCAGTGACTCACTGCAGAACCTGCGAGGGAAAGTGTTTGCTTTTCCTAAACTCATAAATAAGCCTCAGAAGACCCTGAAAAACCAAACAAAAGAGGAGAACGTTGATCATTTTATTTCGGCGTGAGAAAATGTGGGGGGCTGGTAAAGGAAGGGGTTTTGGTGGGGGGAGTTTGACAGTGGGCTTTGAAAGACACTTTTGAATGTGACATAGTAGCATTCCAATTATTGTCATTCAGAGACACCTCTCCAAAGCCTCCAAGACGCGAAAACGAAGGGCACATGTAATCAAAAGAGTAAACACTTGTTATTCTTGTGATGGAAGCTGCAGCTTCGGGTTCAACGGTTTGGAAAGAACGCTCAAAGGAGAGTCGTCTAGAAAGAACGTCTCATTTGCCATCAAACTGTGATTTGGACAAGCTTTTTCTCCGTAAAATTCTTTCAACAGAAATTCAGGAAATGGGGTGGACCTAAATTAAAAACTGCTTTTATTTGGATCTTTTAATTTCATTTGAGATTTTGTAACATTTTCATGGTATTCACTCCAAGAAAAGTACAACTCTCCCCCTCGGACACCTTCACTGATGGGCACTTCCCTCTTGGCCATCTTCCATCCACACAATGTATTTTCCATAAATCCTTTTTCTGAGAGGCATTTGAGTACTGAAGCATGCCACATTGTTGCACACCAGCGTTTTACTGCCTTAAGTAAGTCGTAGCATTTGATGTGGAGTCTGGATTACAGCCTGGTGCGAGGCAAACCATTAAAATTATTAGTTGCACTTTGTTTTAATGCTGCACTTTAGCATATTTCAGAGTTTTTATTTGGGTGGAATGATTACACATTTTCCAGCTTCAATGATTACTGACCAATGTTCTTTCATATAATGCAGCCAATTTCTGTCAGATTTGGCAGAAATTGGCCAAATTGTCCTGTTTCATTCAAGGTATGAAACAGGACAACAAGACCAACATAGATCAATATTTGAGTTGAATTGTACAACATTGATTGTTTTGAAAGCAATGACCTTAGTCCACTTAGAAGTGTATGACCTACTTACAAAATATTTTACAAAGTATGCAGAAGTTATTCAAATGTATATCTCACTGTTAACAGAAGACCAATATCATGCAGTATCAAAGTAAGTGGAGCTTAACGCTGTACTAGATAACTTTTATAAAAATATGTTTTTTACACTGTCATTATGACCTGACGCAAATCCGTAATCTTGAACTTGAACAAACTGTGTGGAAAAAGATGTGAGCAGTGCATACACGAGCTCGATTGTCAGCGCTAAGACATTCCTCCTGGCTCTGATTAGTTCTTTTGCTGTACTTTTCTGCAGATAAAGCAGAGGGGCTTCCATTCCCCCCCCCACACACACACACATTTTCTGTCTCATTTTATAATGTCAGCACATAGTGACAATTTTGACAAATATGTAAAAAAATATATATAAATAAGTTTGAAAAAATTACATACTGCACTTTTAAAATCAGGTCGTTGTCAAAGAATGTCTAATTTAAATGAACTAGAAAAGGGCTCAAAAATCAACAGAATTTCAACATGGTGTGGAAATATTAAAATAAATTTTAGTAGGGATGTGCGTTTAGATAAATCCATAATCCTGTGAACGAAGGATAATCCACAATAAATTACAACTGAAATTTTTTCCCCCAACAGTTATTGTTTTAAAAACAATTGAAAGCATGTGCTCTAATATATTTCTACTGTGAAACACAAAACACTATGGTTATTCAAAAGCTCGAAATTAACACATATGTGACCAAAGTGAGCATTTGTAAAGCCCTCACTGAAACAAAATGCTCTGAAAGTAGAAAGCTTCTTGGTTGTAGGTGCGTGCAAGAGATCAATTTATATAATCTTTCCCCCAGCAGGAAAACAGAACATGGGGGTTTTTAGAACTTTTAAGAAGTTCATCCAAACTTCTTAAGTTTTGAGCTTAGTCAGTGGGTCAAATTAACGATAATAGCTCATGAAAATGCCTGCTGTGTGCTTTCTTGCCCACTTCCTGCTGAATGCAGCTTGTCTGCAGGTCCGCTGGTACGGCATGGTAATGACTCCTCAAATGCCACCTCTTTCTGTCTCAGAGAGAAGGGTAAGCAGGTTAATTATAATGAGAATGGGGGAGCCTGAAAGCGAGAGCCCGACTCTAGACGCCGCATAGGAGATAGCCAAAATGACTCTCTAATCACAAATGGAAACGAAGGTTTTGATTTTCTAAAATGCAGACAAGATGTAGAGGGTCACGACATCTTTGTTTTGCCACTCTGTCGCGTTCTCTCCCGGGGCTCTTTAACTCCCAGAGTGGACGAACCTTCTGCCCCAACGTGCTCACCCTGAGATACGGTCTTTGTTTCTCTGTTTAACTGTGAGCTGTTCATGAAGTCAAGGGGCTAATCAACAGCACAAGAGCTATTCACGGGGGGTGCCACTGTAGTACAGCATGGGTCCATTTGGTCGAACTGTTAGAGTGGCAACAATGACTCTGTTTTGACACACTACACACAAGCCCTGCAAGTGTGCACTCTAGTCACTGATTTGGAGCGGGCGTGTGGTTGATGTTTGCTCCCCAAACATTGGCTTCTTTCTCCAAATTAGACTTAAGCACCGTGTCCTGGCCCATGTCCCGAATAACTGAACCAAAACGTTGGATGCGATTAAACTAATTTAATCTGGAGAGCCCTCCAAACAGGACTGGCAGCGCAGCGCAGCGGAGCAGAGTGTCGCAGCTGTAGAGCGGCGGCACAAGCACGTCATTATTTTAGGGGCTCACATCAAAATCCAGCCTGATGTATTTAGAGCTTAGACGTGGGATGAAGAAGTGCGAACTGGCACGCTTGTTACAACCCAGAGGATTTAAGACATTCACAGAGTTTCAGTAATATTAGCTGATTGATTATAAAAACAGTGTGCTGTTCTTAGACTTGAAGCCAGGAAATGACTTTCTTAAAACATAACACTGAGGAATGGCTTGAGGGATGACTAGGAGCTGATGTTGGCAATCAAAGTGGACAGGAGGGAGACTGCCTGTCACAGAAGTTTTGAAATATGATAAATTAGACCTTTTCTGTGTCACCAACAGTCAGAAAATCTTTACTCGCACATTTACCTCGAAAACAGTACAGCATTTCAGTGATATATAGCCCTTCCAAGGTATTACATGTATTTTGTGAAAATACCTTCTGCTGGACTTACAGCCACTAGTCATCTGAAGAATGTCTTTGTACACCGAGAGACTGTATTCTTTGCTTGTCCTTCTTTGTGAAAAGGAAGAATAATCAGACTGGATGGAGAGCATCTGTGAACACCAGTTTTCAAGTTTTGCCACAGATTCTTGATTTTATCTATGGTTGAATCCTTTTCAAACCTCTAAGATGTTTTCCTCCAATGTTGCACTTTTGGCTATATTCAACTGTGCATATAATTGTTAAAACAAGCATGGTTTTAGATTTTTCTTTGCTCCTCCTGTCTAGCAGGCACCACTTGTGCTGAAGGCAGACTGCAGCAAATTGGGATGTGCAGAAATGGTCGAAGCTAAAGGACACGCCCCCAGAAACAGTGCGCAACTTTCCCAAGGCGTCATGTGTGAGGACAGAGATGGAGAACATAAACCAGATCAAACCCTGCTACAAACTCCTCCACAACCTTATCCCTAACTTTCCTGATGTTATCATCACTTCATCTTGATGATGATGTTTGTTCAGTAATATTAACTCATAACCCTCTTAGGCATTTGCAGAAGAGCTGTCATTACACAGAAACCAAATTACAGACAAGTAATTATGTACTCATATGTTGACTTCTTAAGGCAATGGATTGCACTGGATTTTATTTAAGGCTACTGGAAAAATGAGGGCTGGATTTGCAAGGTATCTTTTTGCTTGAGATTTGAAAAACTTGAAAACCATTTGTAACAGTGTTTAGTCAATCACATAGAAGTAAAAGAAAATACGCTATAATATTTCCAGGTTCGAGACACTGTAGCTCAACTTTAAACATTATGGGGATGCTACAAGAAACATAAAAGAAGAAACGTTTGCATTTGAAAATGCAGCAAAAAACACAAAGCACAATAGCTCTGCTGTACCCAAGCCAGATGCAAACTGCGTAGGAACCATTTGAAATTCAAAAAAGGGAATCTACAAATTGAGCACAGAGGGTGAATTTAGCAAAGGCAGTTGATATCGGACACTGATTGTGATTAATATTAGCAGCACACATGAAGGAATGTTAGGCAACCATGTAAAACTGCAGCCACTCTGTATTTTTCAACATCTATCCAATTAATAACAATCAGTTTGCACTAATTCTCAGTGTGCATTCCTCAATAACTTATGTCTGTGGACGGAGGAGTTGATGAACACACTGAGGGCCTGCATGCGATTTGTCACAACCGTTACAAAAACATTTGTCCTTATATGTTAGTTTGATACATTTAAGAGTCGATGAGAGCAGAAACAGATACATTGCCTTGCAAACATATTCATATCCTTGAAACTTTCTCTCATTTTGGCTTGTTGCAACCAAAGGCATTACTGTAGAAGGAAAATTTGTGATTTTTTTTTTACAGATAACAACTGAAAAGTGTGGCAAGAATTTGCATGAACCCCTCATTACTGTGAAATCCCTTAAAAAACACATGAGATAACAGTAGTGTTGTAATGAGATCTCATAGTAAGAAGGAGGGGCATTTTTAGCTTAAAACCTTGTTGTATGTATGTCCAAGACTCATTCATTTTTGGCTAATATAGACACAGTCTTTGGAGTAGAGGACAACTTTCATCCCTAAGCCACTAAAGAAGGTCTGACCATCACTTTCAGATTATTTGTCTGGTAAGAATTTAAGGTTACTGGGTAAAGAAAAATGGTAATAAAGTAACAGAGAAAATCCAGATCACACAGATTATTGCAGTTAGACAACTGTGAGCTCCTAATGACACTAAACCTGATGTAGGAGAATATCAGCATTGGATTAAAGGAGTATTTCACAGGTTTTTCATTCAAATATAATAAAATTTTAGTCTTTGTGGCTCAAAATCCACAAGAATTTCGGGTTACATTAAACTACATAATTCCTCTCAAGAAAACACAAAAGAAAGCATTTGTATACTTTCCTGGCATAAGGATTAACAAACACCTCTACAGGCAAAATCCAGTCTGACTGAGATTGTACTGTTTTGCAACGAAAAACAGAAAATCAGTTTCTTGATGTAGAAATCTGATTGAAATATCCCCTAAAACATTTGTAGCTCTAAATGAATAGACATCTTGGGATCAGTGGACCAGATACACCTGCAAGCCACAGATTTTATAAAAAAAGAAAATTGAAGGCCATGTATTGCTTTTGTTCGTTTGTTGTACAAAAACCTAATAAAGCTCAGTTGTAAGACGGCAAAATGTTAAATATTTACAGGGTATAAACATTTAAACGGCACTGAAGCTACATTAAAGAAGCAAATTCTTATTTTCCAGTTAGATAGAGGAGATGAAGGCGTCTTTAAAGCTATAGAGAGCCCTGCTGAGATGACTACATGGATCAACTCTGGTGGTGCATCCATCCTTGCTCCCAGCCTACGGCCTTTACAGCGCATTTCCGAGGGCCTGTCAACGGCTCCGGGAGAGTCTGATGGAGTATGTCAGCACCATCTATTCAGAAGAGCCGTCAACGCCAGCTTTGTATCAGCCATCCTTCAAACGGGGCACAAAACACAAACAAGCCCTACGGGACACATGCCATAATAATTTATCAGTCTAAAACTCCAAATAACAACAACAAGCGATCACAACTTGCTTTTCTACTTTTTCATTCTCCTCAGAATCCTCTTTCGTTGTATTCCAATTAGGAGCAAATAGGCATCAACAAAAGCCGAAGCAATTTCATTAAACGCTCCTCTTCTCTCACGATACTCTACATCAACAGTTCATGTTTGCCGTGGAGGCATGAAAAGACCGGTCCTGTTGCAACTCGTACGCTTTAAGTCATATTATTCTCTGATAATGAGCCATGTACGTGGCATGCATCTCATTCATGAAAGAAATGAGACCACATTACCTTGGAGCACTGCTTGTGATTCTGGCACCACACCAAAGAGCCATTATTCTGCAAAGGGAGAAGGGAAAACATCGTTACTCATCAGGAGATACTGTTGAAAATACATTTGCAACAATCAATCCGTCAAAATGCACATACGTAACTCTGACCCTCTTCTCTTCCTGTCACGATATACGTCCACACACTGCTTAGCATGAAGCACAGCCCTCTTGGTGATTGATTAATGTGTAAGTCTGAGTCAGACCATCTCCACCCAAAGGAGAGAAGTGGGCTGCAGCACACCTCTGGTCAGTTTCAGGAGAGCGCAGTGACCTCTGCTTTTGTGAGGATTTTGTTTGATCTCTCAACACACGTTCCTGTGTTTTGAGGGCAAAGCTGATGCGCACAGCTCTGGTAGACTGCACACGTTCTAAGTGCTGTGATGGTACAAACCAAACATTTGGTCCATATAGTTAGCTATGTCTGTTCTTAAAGCTCTTGTGTAGAAAGATGTAAGATTACCAAGTGAAACACCAGAAGAGGTAGAATTGCCCGTCCAAGAGGTCATTTCCTGTAATCGTTATGGTTAAGAGCTTTGTTATTCTTTGTCAAACAAATCAGTGAATGGCCTGCTAGTCCAATAGGTGTGTACTGGTTATTCTGCCCTAACCCTACTCAATTCAAGAACATAAATGCCACAGGTCATTTGGTACCGACCGTGCATTAATTCATACCGCCCCAGGAGGACGTTTCATAATTAATAAGTAATTTTCTATGTCTCAGTCATACACTATGAAAGGAAATGTGGCTTCAAGACTTCAATAAATTATAACTACAAGCTTGGAGTTTGCTCTGAGTTATTATAGTTTGATCCAGGGTCCAAATCTTTCATGACCCTGAACATGAGCAGGTTATGAACAATTAATAGCCGTGAGCATCACCTGCTTATAATGAAGCACACCTTTTCAAAGGAAAATGTATACATCACCTGTAAGGACGGTCTTTAACTTACACATCACTTGCTTTCACTTCTGATTACATGCAAGATTGTTAATGAGACTCAAGCACAAGTCCAATTCAGATCTGCAAGACTTTGCTTTTACATTTGACTCTGGCCTATGTCTGAAACTTGAGTCACTATGTCTGATGTACGTGGACATGTCTTCTGCTCTAAATACGCGAATGGGACAGCCCTAATTCCAAAAGAATCATTTTTATAAAGTTTCAATCACAAACTAATTTTAAAATCAACTATCAATCAAGTGGAATGAATGTTTAGGAACTGATGTCGATGTTTTATTGAATCGACAAAGGTTAATAGTTTTCAACATATTTTCAAGGCTAAAAAAGACAAAGATGGATCCACATTAAATATTTCTTTTCTAAGTGACAAGTGTCAGCAACAACAATATAAAGGGCATTTAGGAGTAGGCTAAAACACACACACAAAAAAGAACTAAGTAAAAACTGCATATTTCATATATTACTGGAACATATGATCCATCCATTACAATTATAATACTGTTTATTGCCTCTCTGCTCCCCATTTTAATACCTCTGAATGAATGATGAATGATCAAGTGCATAGATTCCTAACAAAGTTCAGAGTTCCCAGAGAAAAGTTTTTCTAGTCAATGACCTGGAACTGGGTCTGGGATCTGGATGTTCCCTGTCCTCCCCATAAAACGAAGCTGTGAAAAGACATTCAAACTTCAGGGATCCGCAAGCAAAGAGTCTGTTTAGGTTCAATGTCAAGTTCAAAGCCTTTCCGTACAATGTAATCCAGAAGAAATTTCCCATGAGATCCTGGCAGAGAAGTTATCATTACAGGGGTTTAATTTGACATCCAGTGCCAGTAACTGTTGTGCTTTTAAAGTCAAGGATAGCGGTCAAATGGCTTCAAAGGGATTCCTGATTGGACAGTCATGTCTATAGAGAATCTCCCTCGCAAAAAAAGGCAGCAGATAAGGATGAAAAATTTTAAGAGTCTGAGCACTAATGAGACTTGGGATGGTTGTTTTCGTTACCACGCGGAGCTGAAGTAAGAGCTCGTCTGGCTGAAGGGTTTGCTGTGCATCCATAAGTCTTCGGTCCTTTTGGGTAACATAGAATACCTGTGCTCTGTTGGATTAAATCATTACAGCATCCACTCATCATTTTTTTGTTCAGCATCACAAGAGTTAATGCCTGGTGAAATCTGTCTCAGTGAAATATTTTTATTTAAATTTTTAATGACGACTCTCAGGGAGCCAAACTCCACTGGTGACAAAATATAAATAAAACGCAGACATTTACACTGGCAAGCGATGCATCCGGATAATTTATACAGATTGTCACAACTGTAGACCGCATCCTAAATCATCTGTCCTGTTTCTGATGCCTCTCTTTGCCCATCCATCAGCGAAGACAGGGCCAGATCCACAAAGGAGCTAATTTTGCTGTGTGACAGCATGCCCGTTACAGAGAGCCTCAGCAGGATGTTGCCCCAGCTGTCCAGACCTGACCCCACCATTTCAGGGACCAACGAGGGAATAATTATAGGTCAGGACTTCATCCCTCTGACTCACCACGACATTCCTCCGCTCTCCGAACATTATGCAGAGCCGAGGACTGTCAAGGACTTCAGCGAATGAATTCGTTCCAGATATTCTCCGGTGTGACTCGGGAGGGAAGAGGTTGGGCGGGATGGGGGTCTAAGAACGTGCAAAGGTGATCTGAGCTGTATTGGTGACAGTAGAGTGACACCAGGAGTATGCAAAGAGGACATTTATTAGAGATTCATTATGGGTGTTGTCAGCAGACGAGTCGGAGCAGGTGGCCAGAGGCACGTTGCATTGTGTAGAATACAGAGAGAGCTGAGAGGACAAAACTCCTTTTATCTTGCAGGATATCAGTACCCCTTTAGAAAATGTAAATCTCCTTTTCTTCTGGGATTTTCACTGGGATTAAATGCATCCCTTTCTTGCGTTTAGTCTTGCTTATATCATGTCCCGCCTTTTAAATAGTGGAAAGCACCTCCTGGTCTATAAGACCTTGTTGAGTTCTGGCCAAGTTTTGAGGAGTCGTGACTTCAAAGGCAAGCCAATGTGTCTTTTAAAAGCTAACAGGTCCTTTGATACCTTAAGCTCCATTATACTCTACTAGAACAAAAATAAAAGGCCAGACACTAAGAAATCTTACAAACCACAAAAAATAAATGTACCCCATAAATAAATGTATGAATAAACTGGTGGTTAGC
Source organism: Poecilia formosa (assembly GCF_000485575.1). Taxonomy (NCBI): domain Eukaryota; kingdom Metazoa; phylum Chordata; class Actinopteri; order Cyprinodontiformes; family Poeciliidae; genus Poecilia; species Poecilia formosa. The sequence goes on from NW_006799955.1 coordinate 660,540, forward strand.
TGTCATTGAAGTATATTTGTAGTTACTGCAATTTATCTTCATAGATTGCATTTTAAGCGTGAGAAACAGGTGGACTGCACTCTGGATAAGTCACCACTTTTTCACAAGACAACTCAGAGACATAGGACAAACAATGCCCCCAACACGCTTACTCCAAAGGGCAACTAAGAGAGATCAATTAGCTTAACGTACATGTTTCTGGACTGTGTGAAGAAGCTTGTACGGGAAAAGACCTTGCACATGAATAGCGATGACATGCAAGCCACATGCAAAAAGATCCGGGGCCGGAATTGCAACCTGTGGACTTTAACTTGGTCTTGACTTAAGTATATTTGTTTGCCAACTCAATCAAATGAGAGGCAAGAAGCTAGTTAAAAAGAAACAACATTTTCTAAGACAGATCTGCAGTTAAGATTGCCAGAGAGAGAGAGAAAGCAAGAAAAGAGCAAGATGTTCTGAAGATAACAGGAAGACTGAACCAAGTACAGCAAAGTTGCTTGTTTCATCCTGGGAGCCATCAACATATTGTGACACATGTCACAAATCTCTGCTCGGGGATAAAGATTTACAAAAACTAGGCATCCCAAATCAGTGGCATCATTTTGATCAGTGCATCTCTCATTTAAATCACGACTGCAATAAATCTCACAAAACATTGAGATAAAATATCAGGCCTAAATTGCCCATCCATACTCGGTAGAGACAACATTAACATCACTATCTCAAGGTGGCAGTAATGTACGAAACTGTTTGCCAACAAATATGTTTCCAGGTAACTACGGCAACAGGTAAGTTACATCTTTACTGCAGGCTACCTACTCCTCCATACTGATTCAGGAGGAAGATAAAGGAGATAATGTGCTTAGATTCAAGCTCTTTCAGAAAATGGTTTTGCAGCAAGGACTGTGGTAAACAGACTATTCTGATCATGCATACAGCTAACAGCTTTTAAACATAAAATCTTCGGTAACAGTGGCCCTCATTAAGATGAGCGTAACAAATTAATGCTCATGTCAATGTTGAACAGATAATAACAAACAAATATTTATTGTACTGTTTCCATCCATAAAAAGTTTGGGATTTTAAATAAAGTGAATATAAAAGATGGGTTGAGTCCTTCCTCTAATTTTTCAGTTGACGTTAATCATTTCCTGGGGCAGGACCTCCTGAAAGCGAGTTAAAGTGAGCTCAGTGTTAACATAAAAAGGTGCTTCAGAGATCTCAAACAACTGGTGTAAAGTTTGTCTCCACATTGGAATGAGGGCAATTTGTCAGCTGAGGTAGGTCGAGGCTGTAGCAGCGCAGAGATTTACAGACAGGACCGTCATGCTCCTGGAGCACACACACAGAGAGAGGTTAAGCCAAGTTACACAGACCTCTATTCATCTGCTGTCTTCACTAATGAAAAACTCCACACATGAGAGGAGCGCGGGGCTGTGGTTTGATCTCAATCGTATCAAAAGCTGAAAACAACAGAACATGGAAAAACTACTTTCCAGCTGCTCTTTTTGTGCTCTCTCTCTCTCTCTCTCTCTCTCTCTCTCTCTCTCTCTCTTCACGAAACACAAATCCATCAAGCAAGATGCTTAGATTTTTACAATATTGGAAATGAATGAGTGAATTCAAAATGTGTGAGATTTTTTATTGCTTTAAATGTAATAACAAGAGCTCATGGACACACCTTGTTTTTGGCTTCGCACGTCCCCACATAAATAATCCACTACAAGGCCGATGCTTTCAGAATACATTATTGCGTGGGGCTCCCAGCTCGCTCTTAATATTTAAAAGTGTCCGAGAGCTAATATTTATGGTTGGGTGTTCCCCAGCTCTGTCTATTGTACTGGGGGTGACAAGTTCCCCAAAAGTGGAGTAAAATGTCAATAAATCTGTGTTTGGAAATGCTATTACATCAATAAATCTCTTGTTGCTATAAATCTGACAAGCAATAGACTACCCATGAGTTTCCCAACTCTGCAGCTTCATGCTTGTTTCCATTCCGCACTAATTCAGATATGTGGCAATTAAAACAAAGTTTCTCATTTGTATCCCAAATCAGACGTGTGGCTGCTCACAACATCTGTAACAACATCTAAATTCTCCAGTGTTCACACAGAATGATTGAATTAAAGCTGATATATAAAAAAATAGAACCCAGCTGCTAAATGTGTTAAAAAGGAGCAAATTATCTTTTGTTCCGAGACCAAAACTAGTAGCAGCTCAGATAGATTACTAGATGCTGAGCGGAGACAGTAAAATATCAGGAAACACGGGAAAAGGAGCTCTGTTTTGACATACAACCGAGACGTTTCATTTCCATTAAAATGGAACGCATTGTGTGTCTTGGTTTGCTCGGTGAGTATTAAATGACCCCCCCGAAGGATGTCTGAGTTGAATTAGGAGGTCTGTCGTCTCAATCACCCGAGTGGAGCTCCGAGCTGCCTGCTGGGCCCGTCACTGTAATAAGACCTGAGAGGAAGCAGATCCACCTGTAGGTGTGTGCTGACTGTGCGCGGCTGCTACAGACAGGACTATAGTCTGCGCTTAGGCAAAAGATGCACCAGCAAATTGGCCGTAGACCTGAAGCAGTTATCCATTGTTCTACTCACTGTTTGTCTCAGCAAATAGCGTTTAATCTAATTGTCTATTTTAGGGATGCGGCAATTTATCGGTGACGATTTTCTTAATTTTGGGAGGTCAGCCATTGGCCGATGCTGACATGTGAAGCCGATTTTACGTCCTGATCTTATCTACTTCAGCAAAGGTCTAAATTTCAACCACTATCCTCTTCTTCTCTCCCATGAGAGAGGTTTGACTGATAAACCGGCCCACCAGGTCTATGTCTGCACATTTGCTGTTAACAATAGTCACCCCACTGTTATCAATTCAGCTACTTTCTTACTGCATTTGGTGATATTCCGGACAAAAAAAATTGATATCGGCTAAAATCGGAGTCGGTGGGTCAGGCTTTGGAAAGATCAGGAATCAGCGATCGGCCAGAAAACTGTAAATGTTTCACCACTAGTTTTTTTTTTTTTTTCTTTTAGTTTGAATAAAAAAAATGGGAACAAAAGTGCCACAGATATATCCAGTGATGCTTAAAGGTCCACTATTATGCAAAAATCACTTTTTGCATATTTCTGTTCTTCTACTTGGATGTCTGCTGCTTCTAGAAACAGTCCAGGAGCAATAAAAACCACCCAGACATCTTTTGGGAATAAGAAAATATTCTGCTGGTGTCTGCAAAACAACATGTTTCAAAAACCTCTAAATTGTTGGGTCACAATTTTGTTACCTAGCAACCCCAAGCCCATCCCCTCACCTGGAAACACAAGTGTATCTCCACTCCACTTCACAAGATTATACTAAGTTTTTTTCTGCTGCCTTTGCCGCTGCATAACAGCTGTTGGAATGGGAACATGTTTTGTTATCAGAGCATGTGTCCATGCATTTTCTCCAAGTAACAGAGAACACAGCTGCATGACTTCATTTTATGTTTGCCCTGTGATATTGCCAAAGAAAGTTGTAGTTTGCGCAAATCAAGTTTAGGAAGGAGTCCTTTGAAAACTACCAACATTTCACGGCAGGATTTGCCAAAATACTTTGACTGCAGGAAGGTTCTGTCCCTAACGTTCCCCATAAATCTCCAGATGACGGCTACGGCTTGTGTGTTTTGTTTTGTTGTTCGGCATGAACATGATTTATCATTTAGCACAAGCTAGTATGATTAAATGGAAAAAGGTTGTTGTGATGAGGTCCTTAAGTCAGAGTGTCAGAAAGAGCAGAAGCTTCTTAAAGACACAGAGGCTCAGTTTCAAGTGGTGAAATTATGAAGTCAATGTTTTACATATACAGCATTTTTAGAACAACTGAAGGTAACGTAGTGACTTGATTGTGCTATAAATGACACTGTATGCCTGGGAAATACATAAAACTGGCCGTTTAAAATGTTTTCTTCTGTAGTTTCTTTTATGCACCAATCCAGATTCTCAAGCCAAAGCTGATTTCTGGATTTCTTTGAGGCTTGACACCACAATTACAAGCTTTATAGCTTTCCTTTTCTTAAATGCGAAATCAGCACCTTTGTATAACATACAAAAATGATTCCTGTTGGTTTTGTTGTAGACCTTAGCTTCAATGCTGAAGGAATTGCATAATTTGTACCATTCATTCATCAAACCATGTGCAAAAATATCTGATCTGAGTTTTAATTTATTTAAAAAAAAATCAAGGTACAAGTTTTTGGTGAATTTGTATGTAGAGGGAAAATAAATATTTTGTTTTACAGATCAAGAACAATTGACCAATTCCAATAGCAGGGCAAAATATTTTGGTACATCACTGATTACATTGAAATCCCAACTTCTACTCTGCACATTTGTTGTCTTTTAAGTGTCCTTATGTGTTGTTTCATTCTCAAAAACTTGTTGATTAGTTTGTAGACTGAAAATAAGAGTTCTACGTTTTGATGCATCCTATAAAGTAAATCTGTTTTTCAGGGTTTCACCTGAAGATTATCAATCTGCATTTATTGGTTTGGCTTTATGACTGATCTTTTGGCACATTTTCTTCTATCTCATGTGTTATAGTCCTTGGGAAAACGAAATTAATATGGTCAAATTCAGAATCTGCTTTCATTCATTTCGTGAATAAAAGCAGGAAATTGGTATAAGCTAGGAAAAGCCAGCCTGATTGGTGCATCTCTAACATAGCCAGATTGACTTATTTAGCAAGAAGGTGACCTCAGCAAAGCAGCATCAGTAAAGCAGTGTGTCTCCTACAGAAGCTTTTAAGTTGTGATGCTGGCATTTACTGGCAGAGCCAGGGGGGTAGAGGGCAGGAAAGAGGATGGCCATATGTTTTCACAGCTGACCAGACCCCCCATTCTGACATGCAAGGTCTAGTGAGACTAGTTAGACCACAGTGTAAAAGACAATACTCACAGATATGCCTGTTCTTGCTTAAACTGCCTTACTTATCACTAAACAGCCTTTCTTTACACAAATGGCTCCCTTTTATTTTCCCCCCTTACTGAGGACCGCCTCAGACTCTCAGACTCTGCACTCAATTATGTTGACTATTAGCTGTTCATTAGAGGTGAGGCTCCAACAGTTATTTGACTTCTTAGCTGATGACTAATTTAATTCCCTGACTATGCAACCTTGGGCTGCATTACTCTCCTGGAACCTGGTCAAAACTAATCCCTGCTACCACTCGCCAAGTTGCACTTTTACAAAGCCCCGTTTTCAGTCTATTTCTGCTGAATGCCTCTTCACTTCTATTTCTATCATAACACAATGCGGAATACAGCTAAGCCACATCTAATCTTTTCATAAATAATGCTGTGACTAACCACGGTAAGGAAGTGTCTGGTGGGTATGATACCGGAGTAGCAAGATTTGAAAAAGTTGCTGTTTCAAAACCATGAAAAATTGCCATCATATTGTTCCCACAAGTCCTTACAATAATATGTCAGAGGAAGTGACCCGAGTTGCTGTCCCTCCCTAACATGTTGCTCCACACTAGTAATCAGCCGGCTAAAGGACACTGCCGATGTTTTTTTCTCCCTTGTCTACTAATAAGACAAATTTGGCTGTTAGGAAATATTTCCAGTCGTAAAAAACAAAAACAGTCGTTACTTGCAAACTAAAGGAGCAACACCCATCACTCTCATTAAGGTAACACTGTTTCTGAGGAAAGTTATGAGCTGCATGGCTGTGAAGCGACTATTAAGGTAGTCCGACTAATTATCCAGCTGATATTACCTGGGGACATTTGTGTTACTTTATGAAGAGCAGCAAGCTTACATTAAAAGAACAAAATTCAGTAAGTAAATGGTAAGGATGACATTATTACAAAACCAATACATGACATTATTTTTTTTAGCACTGGACCACCACTTGCTGTTCTGTTTTCAACCACAAATACACATGATTACAGATTTCATGTAAAATTCTTGTGTGAAATGACGGTATTCACATTGTTTGAATCTTACACCAACCCATGCCAATTATCAGCACACAAAAGTGCTATGAAAAGTAGAATTAATTCTAATAAACAAGCCTACAATTTGATGCATAAATTGAAATAATCTTGTATTTCCTTTTTTTTTTATATTTGATTGAAAGCTCCAATCACTATCAAAGAACCTGCATAGTTTCTCATTTGTGTGTTATAGTCCTTGGAGGAAACAAGTTTCAATCTTTCAAAACTGACCTGCACATCAGACAAGAGAGAAAGAAACAAAAAAAGAAAGAAAGAAATTGTCTATCAGTTAGGAAAATACTGAGTGCATTTCAAACTAACCACAGATTAATCCGTCTCCAGCATGTTTCCAAAAAGTTAAGATTCATTAATGCACCTTGAGAAAAAGACAAGTCTTGAAAATCCTAATGGGGTGATAGTAAAGGCAGCCAGACACCAAATAGATAAATGAGAAAAAGGAGCAAAAAAAAGAGGAAAAAAAGAAAAGGGGGTGGGGGGGAGAGGGATCAGTGTCCAGCTCTTTTCTCTAGGGGTCCTGGGAGAGAACAGTGCATTCAGCGGAGGGTGAAAAACAACTTCTGACACCACATACCAAAATCAACCAAAACACACAGCTAATTTCAATTGGATCCAAGCCAGGTCTGCATCACAGCACAGTGTAAAAACGTGGTGGCCACTAAGCAAGGTGGTGACCACATTTGTACTCAAAAGAGATGACCTCTCATTTTCCAGTAATTAGCGAGTAATGAATGGAAACTGGCTGCACTTGGAGCCATTATTCATCTCCAAGTCTCGAAAACACGGCGATGTGTTAATTAGGCTTGTAAAGCGCCCTGATTCTAACAGACAACAGTTATCCATCTCTCAGTTGCCTGGTGGCAATAACTTCACAAGCAACTCAGTGACACTTTTTTTTTTTTTTGCATTAATTTAAGACTAATATGCCTGATCAACAATAAATAGAGCACAATTAGTGTCCTCCAGTTTCCCCCCCTCAGTAAAGCTCAGGAGAGAACAGGTTTCCTTTATTATGAGAGCCATCGACTCCTACTAACACACAGGCAGCCGTGGGCTTTATCTGGGTCTGATCTGGCTTCCAGCGACCACCCCGCTCGTCGTACCTGTGAGTGCTTGAAGAACGCGGAGATGCGAGTGATGTGCAGGCTGAGGCACCTCGAGGCGCATCTCGCTCGGTAAACGCTGGCGGTGAAGAAGGAGTCGTCCTGCTTCCTTGCAGAGACGCTCGTCAGGGCCGTAATCCACAAACAGAGGGTCACACATGCGCTCGGGCTCCCGGTAAACATCGCTGCTGCTGCTGCTGCTGCTGCTGCTGGTGGTGTCTTTTTAATCCCTCCACGAGCTCAGACTACACTGCCGCGCGAGCTCCGCCGGAGAAACTAAAGAAACTTCCAATTATACGCCGGGGAGGAGCTACGGGGCTCGTGTGTCTCGCGATTGGATGATCCCAAGGTGAGTGACGTGCGTGAGGAGCGATGAAGCAGGTAAAGATCGCTTCATAGAGTTCATGGTTGGAAAGGGAGGCATAAAGGAAGTCTCTCCATATCTACTCCACTTGAATAAACTTTTATGATAACTGTATCTTTTTTGTTCCTCTCAATCACAGTGAAGCATGATTTACTCTTAAAGAGTAGTTTTTAGGTACACCTGCCCAATAACAAGTCGAGTCACATATTAGTCCAGCCAATCACATAGCAGCAATTTAAAGCGTTTTGGCAAACAAGTCCGAAGCGAACATCAAAATAAGAAAGGGACTTTACGCTGTTGTTGTTGGAGGAGGAAGCCATTGCCCCGGTTGGACAATATGACTTGAGCTGGTTTCAGGTTCAACTTTAATAATATGGCCAGAACAGCATGAAAACATGGATCAATCCCTTTAAACTTAGTAGCATAATCTGAGTATTTGAAGCAGTAGTAGACAACTTTTTATCACTATTTGTCACAATCACAATTACTTGTTGCAGAAAGCCAAATAATATGACACACAGCAGAAATATCAGACAGCAAAAAACAACATAAAAAGCATCCTTCCTACCCACATTACTACATTGCCCACTGGGTTTGACCATGCCAGCTGTCCAAATTGGACCTGATTTTGGCATGCAAGAAAAGGAGGGACAGAAAAAATGTCTTGATAGCACAAGTTTCCCTCACGCTCCCTTTTTTTTTCCTGGCTACGTCCATCTCTTTATGAGCACACCGAACCTATTTTACGTGGCTACTTCCAGCAGGATAATGCACCGTGTCAAACCTCGTGACGGTGAGTTCACCATACTAATCTAGCTTTCACTACATTTTAATCCACCTTTGGAATATGATGAACTGGGAGATTCACACCATGGATAGGGAGCATCTTTGTGGTGCTGTCATGTTTTTTTTTTTTTTTTCAGTTACATTTTGGAGAGCTGTGACACACTATGTGCATAACGTTTAGCCAACCTGAATATTTAACAACATAAAAGAGAGCACAATTATTTGGCAACTGTTTGTGAGTAATTACAATGGAGTTATATGTTAGAAACCCAACTTTCAAATAATTATAGATTGGTTAAATCAACAATAAAAACAATAAAATCAAACATTCATGAGATTTTAAAATTACAGATCAGTGATCCATATAACCATGATCGATATAGTCTGTCAGCCTAGTCATCAAATGACGTTGATTTTCTATTTCTTGTGAGTCTCCCATTTCAGAAGAAATTGTCTTCTGGAGACTGGCATTCAATTTGGGAGTTATTTTCAAGCCCATCTTCAACCCTAAAAGGTCATACTTGTTCATTTTTGGCAAATACCACACCACACTGGTAACCTGGTGTCTGATTTAAATTGGAACATGTGCAAAATATTAACAATTCCTGATGTTTAAAAATATTTAGATTTGCTAAATCAAGCCCAATCTAAGTCTTGAAGACAGATATTATGTCACTTATAACACTAAAGAGGTAGCATCAAGTAAAGTCTTTTTTTTTTTTTTTACATTTAAACAAAACATAAACTACTGTGCTGGTTATTGAGCTTCATCTCTGTGTCTCTGCAGGAGAGTAACAGAAGTGATTGAGATCACACATTTTTAAAATGCTATGTAAAAATAAAAAAATAAATTACTAATAAAAGAAAAACAGTCCAGATTTTAGATTTATTTGGCTAAAGTCAACATTGTAAAATATTTTGTCTGCATTCTCTGTTTATGTTATCTGAAAATCTAACACCACAGACTCTAACGCCATACATGTAGGAGACACCTGTCTTTTCCAACATTCATGTGCGAGTCAGTTGGTAATGTAAACCGTGACAGGTCTTCTGCATCAAACCCACATATTTAGCCTTGGAGACGCTTGCCAACATCCCAGGGAAGCCCCCTTCCCCAGTAGCTTGGAAAAACAATTCTACATGGAAAACCATTAAAAACCATCCTGAGTAAATTCCTCAGGATGGACTCCCAACTTCTGGCATCATTTCCTCGCCTAAGGTACGGAGAAAATATGACATGGAAAAGCTCGAAATCCTCTCTGTTTACGGGAGTTAAGAAGCGGGTGTTTAATTAGAAAGTTTCCTCGAGGGTTTACGAGACACCCCCGCTTTTGTCAGCTCCTGGAGTATTTTCCTGAACCCCATTACAGCAGCAGCAGCGGCAACAGCAGCAAGTAATGGAGTTTTATAGGTGTTGCTCTTAAACTGTATGCAGAGAGGGAGGGAACACTGACTCGCACACCATCATTAGATCTGGCTTGAGTCTTGGTCTTGCCTTGGGCTGCTTGTGTATTGAACTTAATGGTTTGACCCATGTCTCTCAGCTGAAACGGGAAATTTAGCTTTATTAACACATCCTAAACTGTTTCTAGCAATGATTTTCTTATCTGGGAACGTTCCCAAAAACGTTCCCAGATAGGACACACAAACACGAGCGCCACTGGAAAGCAAAAAGGAGATTGCAACCGGACTGTTCTGCTGTTGCAAAAATACCACCTGACGGCTCCGTAGTGATAAGAATGATGGACTCTAATTTCCCTGGTGGTCCCAGACATACAATGGAACTTTTGGGCGAGATATCCCTTGCTTCTCTTAAAATATTTAAACACGGATGTCTGTGTACCTTAAAAAACTGTGTAATGGCTTAATTTGTTGCCTTATTACAGCCATGTGTGGTGGTGGTGGTGGTGGTGGTGGGATTTTATGGTGTGCAGTGAAGGAAATACACTGTCTGTGTGCGGTCCTGATGTCTCCTGCAGCCTGTGGGACATGTACGTCTCTGACGCCATGTTTTCATTGACTGGGAAAGGCCTCCCTCCCGATGCTGAACTCCGGGTGCAAAGAGGCAAACCAAAGAGAGAGTTCATTCAATATTTCTATAAACTGTTTTTTTACTTCTACTAATAAACCCAAGATATTAATCCTGAACATAATATTTACATCACTTTGCAGAAAGTGTTCTTGAGTGCTGAACTTTATATTTAGCTACTCTACAACCACAAATTTCAGTGTATGTGGCAAGACACATATAACTGTTAAAAATGGGAAGGAATATGCTAAATGGTTTTTAAACATTCATTCAGACACACATCTGAAAAGATATGAATAAGATGTCTTTCATTGTATTAACTCAGCCGAAATTAGACTTTTTCACTTTTTTCCAGGGTCGCCATCTATGGATGTGTCCACCTTCCCATAAACTATGACCAGCTTCACCGCCCCTGCAAAAGAAAAGCATTTCACAGCTTGATGCAGCCACAATAATGTTTCACTGCGCTATCTTTTTAAGGTGCAATGTCGGTTTAATGTATTATGCAGTAAATGTATTACTACAAAACACGTTTTGCAGTAAAGACAAACTGTTCAGTTTTGGTTTCATCTGACTTGAGCACCTTGTTCCAGATATTAGCTGTGTCTCATATCGATTGTCGCACACTGCAAATGGGGCTCATTTTGGGTTTTCTTTCAATAATGGCTTTCTTCTTGTTATTCTCCCATACTGCTGCCACTATCTATGCATAGTGTGTTTTTCATCCCACAGGCATTAGTCTTTCTCACCTAGATAGAGTCGCTGAAAGAGCTACAGTTGCCATTATTACAGAGAGCAGTCCTGGACCAGAGCTCGCTCATTTTTTGTGTGTTCCCTCTGTGTTCTCAAACCTCCAGTCGGTCACGGCAGATGCCCACTCACGCTGAGCCAGGTTCGCCCCGCTGTGAGGGAATTTTCCTTTCCACTGTTTCCTTACTCATGCACAGCATAAGTCACAGTTAATGACTCAAAATAAACTGTCCACTGTCACTACATGCTTGCTCAGGAGGAGGGACTGCGGCAACGTCAGTAACTCGACACTGGGTTGTTGGGGGTCGTGGGGGGGTTCAGGTGGAAAAACCTTTTTCTAACCTATTAGCATAACAAACTGAACTTCACTGCTTTACACAGAGTTATAAGTATGGACAAATTCGAATGTATGTCACAGAATTTCAATTTATCTACATGACAGGATTGAATTGGTTACATTGGATCTACCTTAAGATGGCATTTCTTGTTAATTAGTGCTTTGTAAATAAACTGAGTTGAAATGAACTGAATTATTTCCATTGCGTTGTTTGTTTACTAATTCTAAAAACATCTGAGGCCTTCACAGAACAATTGAATTTGTACTGAGGTTAAATTACACAGACGCATATACTAATAATGCAAAGTCACCTAATTAGATGACTTCTCATCTAATTAGTAAATAGATGCACCCTTATTTGGGTGCATGCAATTACAGGCCGCACATCTCAGTTATCTATCTATCTATCTATCTATCTATCTATCTATCTATCTATCTATCTATCTATCTATCTATCTATCTATCTATCTATCTATCTATCTATCTATCT
>NW_006799955.1:672408-721715 GCF_000485575.1 Poecilia formosa
TATCTATCTATCTATCTATCTATCTATCTATCTATCTATCTATCTATCTATCTATCTATATATATATATATATATATATATATAAAATTAAATACATGTTTTTGTTTTCCACACTTATGATGTTTGTGGCTGTACCATGTAAAGTAAAAAAGGATTTAAATGCTTTTGCAAGACACTATACTTTAATTTCTTCTTTTGAGATGCATAAAATCTACTGTTTAAACACACATTTCTGGTAATCCACCATTACATTCTCCTCTTTAACCAATTATTTTAATGAAGAGCCATCGTTCTGTTCTTCCCTTCAGGCTCAGTCTGTCCTTTCTGCTAAAATAACATCAACATTATCAGAGGTGCGGAGCCAGTCGATATCCCGAGGCTCAGAACTACAAAACAGGCTTTGACTGAATATTTTTGGTTCACATCCAATCCAATTACCTCACAATGCAATTCATCTGTTTTCTGCTAAGCTTTTAGTTCAGAAACATGCTGGGCAACAAAGAGACCTCGCTGCTCCCACTTCAGATATTACTCAGACAGATGACTGGATGTGCCAGTGCGGTGGTCGGCTGGATTCCCTCCCAGAACCGGGGGAGCTTTCTGACACATGATCTCACGAAAGCATTTCAAAAGATAACACGCCGGTATCAGATTTCAGCCCGCGTACCCCTGACAAAGAGGATGCAAGACGATCAAACACTCATGCATCTTTGATGCTTAAAGGTGCGGGTGGACTCCCACTTTGATGAGGGGTGGGGGGAACTAGGATCAGATCAGACCACCGGCTTTTGCTGGGAGCTCTGGGGAAAAAAAACAAAGAAAAATAAGAGATTAGTTCAGATTAAAGTGACATTTGAAGATAAAGCCAAAGTGTTGTGACGCTATAGATGTTAGCATACCCTCACATCAAACTGGTCTGCATGTTCTGCCTGAATTTTACTATAAATCATTTTTCTATCTTCTTGAGGCAATTTTGAGACGTTTCAATTCCAACTTTAAAGGCAGCATGAGACAAAATGGGGAAAAGCTATTTTTTTCTACTTAACTCTGTGAGATGACATAACAGAGAAAAACTATAGTTTATTCAAAGCCAAAGGGCCATGAGTGTAGTTCTTCTACACTGAAATCATCACTTTTTGCTCTGCGTATATTGGACCGTCATGGAAAATTAAATATTGGAAAAAAAAAGTCTGCAACATTGGTTATGATACATATAATCTGACTCGAAGAGACAAGAAACGCCAACAAAAAATTACAGTGCTGCAGTTGCTTTAATAGTTTTTAATGTATCATAAGACTCAATGCTGATAGTTTTCAGTCCGCTCAGAGCTTTTTCACATTTTTGTCAAATTACAACCAAAAGTTTTTTTTATAAATTCATCGTGATTTTATGCAGCAGGTCAAAATAAATGATTACTTAGACGAGAAGTGGACAAAAATAATGAAACACAATGTTAATGTTTGCAGAGAATACTCAGTCCATTATGTCATTGAGAAGTTACCTAATTACTAAACAGAGATGTGTGTAGTTTAATTTCAATACAAATCCAGTTATTGTGATGGCCTCTGAGATTTGTTGGAAAATATTAGAGAACAAACCAGCATCATGAAGACCAGCAGAAAGGTGAAGGGAGGGTGAGGTTATTGAACAATATCCTGGATCACTCATCAGTAAATTATCTGAAAATAAAGTATAGCACAGGCCTACCAATACAGGCAGTTAAAAGGTCACGTCAGAGAATGGGAGCAATTATAAGAAAAGCCGCAAAGAGACATATGGTGAGTCTGGAAAAGCTGCAGAAATCCACAGCTCAGGTGGGAGAATCTGTTGGCATGACAACTCTTAGTCACTCACTCTCCACAAACATGGCCTTTATGAAAATGGGGCCAGATGAGAGCAGTTTTTCTTTAGAAAGGCACAAATCGCAGCCAAGTAGGTCACACAGCAAACACACATCACAAAGGAGTCTAATCAGAAAAGACAAAATTTATTTATTTATTTATTTATTTATTTATTTATTTATTTATTTATTTATTTATTTATCTATCTACTTGCTTTTGAAGACTGGCCCAGCACATGACCCCATGTCTCAAGTGAAACACGGTGGTAGCAGCATCATGGTGTGGGAATGCTTTCTTTAAATAGTGATAGGGATGCTGCTCATGTTGATGTTAAAAAACAGATTGGACTATAAATCCTGGAAGAAAGCACGGAGCAGGGATTAACCTTTAAAACAGGACAATGTCCCTTCACTTACAGCCAGAGGTAAAATTCAATCATTTACATTGTATAAGATAAAGGAGCCGTCTTATACAATGGCTCCATCAAAGTGCAGCCCTACTGAGAGTCTATGGAGGGAATAGAATATCACAGAAGAGATAACATGGCACAGCTTTAGCTATTTTGCAAAGAAGAATTAGCAAAAAAAATGACAGTCTGTACGTGCAAAGCTGACACACATCTGCTAATATCCTCTCTGCTCTAATTGCAATGAAGGTTGATTCTATAATGTGTTGATCCTGAATTCAAACACATGCACACACTTTTCAAATTCTTATTTGCAACAAATTCCGAAAATGATTAACCAGTTCCCCTCTGCTGTACAAATATATATGCAACACTTTGTGGCAGTATCATCAAATGACATAACAGCAAGATACACTGAAACTAGAGTTTGTGACACAGGAAACAGCAAAAGTCTTAAACGGTGTGAATACTTTTGGAAGCCACAGTAAGCAAGTTCTTAGCACAGCTAAATAGAATTTACTTTAACTAACCCTTAACATTTAATGGCAGGACATGGTTTTCCAAACAGAAAATATCCTGCTACTTTTATTTCATTACACCTTGATCTGACACAAGTTGAATCTGGATGAAAAATTGTATGCACTGTTTCTCAGAACTGCATATTTGTTCAATAGTCTGCACTGATTTTCTTTCAGGTGAAGCAATAAAATGTATAAGGTGGAAAACGTCTCTCTCAAACGTCCTCTTACCTCAGCTACACAGTAACCTTTTGTCTATTCAGTGATGAGTTCAAAAAGATGTCTCCTGACTTTCTTCTCACCGTGAAAACAGTGGCCTTGCACGCGAGAAAATCTAAGTACAAGCTTGCATCTGACATTTTCCCTTTTCTCTCACCACATTCAAAAACAATGCAGCTTTGAGCAAAGAAAGAGGGTGGATGCTAAAGAGACACACTGTTATTGCACATAAAAACCACCCACTCAAAGCTAAAGAAACTGAAGGTTGACTGGCTGCTGAGTCTCCCCCTGTGACTGTTAGCAGGGTGGGGTGGGTGGGATTGCTGGCGACAAATGAGCTCCTATGCATTATAGTCAGTGTGGAAACTGACAAGAAAAGAAAAGAGGAAGACGGAGCCCTGAAGCCGGGCTGACATTTAAAGGGTTTCTGGCATATCGTTCCACTACTGCACCACTAGATGGCAATGTGGCCACAGATAAGTTTCAGGTGTAGCCAGCGTCTCCTCGTCTCTCGCTCTCTCTCTCTCCTTCTCTCTCACATAATATTTTCCAGGAGATGATCCAGACTTAATATCCAGCTATGGGGAATTTATCAGGGCAGATTTTCTTTTCTTGACTGAGGCAAACAGTCTTCAGACATAACACATTTTCGAAATCTCTCTTACACTTACTTTGTCAAATGCTTTCACGCAAATGTATGCACACA
Organism: Poecilia formosa; assembly: GCF_000485575.1. Lineage (NCBI taxonomy): Eukaryota > Metazoa > Chordata > Actinopteri > Cyprinodontiformes > Poeciliidae > Poecilia > Poecilia formosa. The sequence continues at coordinate 676,100 of NW_006799955.1, forward strand.
CTTACTGCAGATTATGGAGGGATTTATCCAAGTTTAACGACCTAATTTGGAAGGGAAATATTAACTGATGGCCGTGCTCTCTGTGCTCATTTTAATTTCCTTATCGTCTCCCGAGGTGACCAACATCTCCATATGAATGACTTTTATCAGGAAGAGTGATAACTGCTTCCTTTGTTTTTTACAACAATGCCGTCACTCTCAGACAGCATGTAAATCTCTCTGCTTCTCATTCTGATCGTATCCAAGAGGGGCGAAGACGCCAAAAGACAGCGGCCATATTTGCCCATAACCCCTCACAAACTGTGAGCCGGGAAGGTAGTAATGCAGCGTGACAAGTCACAAGGCTGTGAAGAGCGTTCCTACTGAACTCGTCATTATCGGGCAATGAAGAAGCATTTGAAGTCTATCCGTTTGCAAGTATTTCCTGTTCTCCAGAGTCTTCCGTGTGCCTCCTGGCTGCTTCGCCAATAAATGCTGGCCTTGCCTAGCCAGTCAGTTTAGGTCAGGGGTGTCCACAGTATGACCCCAGAACCATTTGCAGTCTCTGGACTGATTTTGTGCAGTTCAAGAATGTTATAAATTTGTCCCCGCCAGCAAATGATGCAGATGCAGACGTTTTATTTTTATGAAGGGTATTTTGGAAATCTTACTATGGAACGACACAAAATATTCACCTTTTAATAACCAGTGATTTTTTTGCTTTCTATTTGATTTCATAGTAAGTAGTACTACACTTATCCAATGACTTTTAATCCAAAGTACATTGGATTTTTATGCTATGTGCTACACATAAATAGAAATGCCAAATCATATTCTATAGAGACTATTTTTTTCTCAATATTTTTCAGTCCAGTTCAAAGTAATTTGCAAACTAGATGCCTTTCAGTTTGCAAGCCTCTCCTACAAAGTATTCGACTGCTTCATTTAATACATATATATTGATACTGCATGCTCGGATTATTGTTTATCAGATACAAAAAAATTATATAAATACAAATATGATTCGTTGCGATTTTAGCTCTCAAAAAGCTTTTTTTTCCCCCTGCTCCTGTCAGTACTTTTAAATTGGCAATTTTGTCCTGTGTGACAAAATGTGACGCTTCTGTTCAGAACTGTGTGACAAAATGTGACGCTTCTGTTCAGAAGTGGAGGTGTGCCGCTGTGTCAGACTTTCTGTCTTAACATGACGGACTCACATAAGGTACTTAAAGCTTATAATGAAACCCAGTGTTAAAGTTCTCAGCAACGTCATTCCTGACCTGTCAGATCTGTTGCTTCGCCTTCATAAAGCTATTTGTTCACCACTGTGTTTGTCACGCAAACTTCTGAGGTTTTTCACAGAATAAATTGAATGCCATGTATCCTTTTCCTTTATCTTCATCATTATGTAAAATCCAGGTGAAATAGACAACATGTTAAAACAGGTGTTCTTTAGTAAACTACTGCAGACATTGTGAAAACCTGCATAGAAATTAGTTTCTTTTTCCTCAGTATCACAAAGTACATGTTTTTTTGTTTGTTTTGTTTTTTTGGAATCATAAAGGAAATGGAAATAGCTGCAGTGTTAATGTTTAGTTTAATCTACATTTCTTTCCAAGACACACCTAAGGCTTAGCACACTGTGAACCCAAATCACCGCCTATTGTGGATAGAGGGAAGCCGGGGAGTCAAAATATAAACAATAGAACCATTTTTACACAAAAAAAGAGTAAAAGCCCATGAGAAACTCTTCCAGTCAAAACTAACACTACTGAGTTTGTCCTCTCTGCAAAAAACAAAACAAAACTGTAGCTTTACTGGAATCACAATTAGCCCTCTGTTTCTCCTGCTTGATAATACACACACTAGTAAACAGGAAGAGGGCTGTGGGATACCAGAAAATGTATTACCTCTCCACAGATAAAATTATTTTGGCTGGGCTGGTGTTTCTAAATTTTTTTGTTATTTACTTAGAAAAAAAAATCCATAAGAAAAGCTGCCACATGCAAACAACACTGTTGGGAATTGCTGTCTATTTATCTTTGATAAAAATATAATCACAAGAGTGCTATTTTAAGCCACAATGTAATGTATTCATATTCCTTAAATCTTTGCACATTTTTCACGTTACAACTTTAGTATGTTAAATGGCATGTTTTAGAAAAAGAGCAACACAAATTTGGATGTCACTTAAAATGGCAGGAAAGTGATACTTAGTATTAAAATTGTTTTGTTAATATTTTTTTACATTATTGTATTTCATTGATTGATGTATTAATTAGTCAGTCTACATTAGTCAGTTTGCCAACTGCTTTGTTTATAACTATAGTTGAGCTGCTTTAAAAACAATTTAATTGTTTTTAAATTGGTCTGCAAATAAACTGTGGCCTGATTTGACTGGAAAAGTGTGCTGTGCATTTATACTTAATCCCCTATTCTCTGAAACCCCAAAATAAAATCTTCTGAAAAGAAATTGTGTAAGAAGTTGCCTGATTAATTATGGCACTCAAAAGTGGTATTTTCTGAGTTCACCATTGCAGAGCAGTACCTAGGCAAAGTTAGCATCCAAAATGGCTGCTGCACAATGTAGAAAATGAGGCCGAGTAGAGCTAGTCATTTGGACTTCTGATGGTTAGTATCTCTTTAAAGGAGCAGCTCTCGTCGGTGTTTTCAGATATATGCCTGAACATGTTCCTTTTATGTTTTATGAAAGGAAACAGAGATGAAACTTCTCGTGTTTTCTGATCAGAAGGCTCTGAACCAGGCATGAGATCTTTCTCACTTCTGAGACAAAATGAACTCAGCATTTGTTGACAACAGATTCCACCTACACATAAATAGTCTCAGAGAGGTCTCTGAAAAACACAAGTGAACAAGGAAGTGACAATTGAAAATGGTCTAGTCCATTATTAACCCAAATGACTTTGTTGCCATAAATAAAAGCAGCACAATCTGCTTGTCACAAATAAACAGTCTGGCAAATACAGTCCATCTCTGTGTAATTTAATTTCAATATTTCCTGTGAATATTTTGTTATGGAACAACAGTGAACAAAATGAAGACCAAGAAACACAGCAGACAGGTCAGAGATACAGTTGTAGAAAGGTTTGGCACAGGGTTACGTCAAACAGCATTCACCCAGACTTTGAACTTCTCACAGTACTGAAGTATTGAATCATATATTCTAGAAGCAAATGGACGGCACACTTTAAAATTTTTCATTTGCCCAAAATTTTGATTTTCCTTCCGCTTCTACTTTTTAAATTTGTTATCACATAAAATCTCAACAAAATGCCGTCATGTGAAAAAGTTCACAAAGTACATGCAGTGATATACTCATCATCCAAAAAGATAAAAAAATATTGCTACACTACTGGTATTGTGCTATATTGACTACGTACTAGATAGTTTGGTTAACTTCCACCATATCAAAGGGAAGACTTTGGACCAAAGTAAGATTGGCCTCCATCTTAAAAGTCTAGATTTAGATGTCACTGTAAGAAAGAATTGTAAAGTAATTCTGTTTGCTATTATGCTCGAGGGGGCTTGGAGGGGAGGGGGGCAGGAATGGCAAGTCTTTTGGTTGCTCAGGTCACCAACCCTTGACCTTTGTCCCCAACCCTTCAATCTCTGACATCTGTCCTGCTTTCCCGCCTTCCCTGCCCCTCCTTGTTCCGCAACAGGAATTCAGAAGTGTCAAAGGGTAGAAATGTGGCTTCCTGATGCGCCGCAGATATTTTACAAAGATCAAACACCGTTGTTTAGATGATGGCTGCTCGGTGTGACAAATACGCCACGTACATGCACACCACACATCATATCAAGGCGTTTGCAGCTGAAAATAGACCTCTTTGTATGTGTAGTCTGCTTTGTCTGAAAAATAGGTCTTTAGGCTATGACATAACAGTGCGCCACAGAGAGCCTTCTGCTTTTCTAGCTGCTGTAGATGGCTGCAGAGGGGGAGGGGAGGGAGATAGTGGGGGAGGTGTTACATAGTGTACTCACACGCACAAAAGGCTTACTTATTTTCATCTGATGCCACAAGCTTTATTTACACACACAAAATCTCACTGAAGCTTCTTCTTCTTCTTCTGGTCTGTAAGCTGCTGGTTTGCAGCAAAATAAATACATAAATAAATAAATAAAATAAAAGTAAAAACCTAACACCAGACGCTCCACTGTATATTCCCCCCGCTGCAGAGTGATCTATCTATCCTTGTGGTAAATGACACAACAAGAGGCGTGTGACTGCCAGCGCCCCTCCCCCACCCCAACAGATTACCAATGCTTCTCAGTGCTTTTCTAGAAAGGCCATGTGACCCTCATCAGCTTCCCCAGTTGGGGGAGGGGAGGCAGACTGAACCTGTTCTTTGTTAGGGAGGTCAGTCCCGGCTGTGTGGCAGGAAGCTACTCTACCGCACTGCATGTAATAGAAGGACAAGGAGACAAGAATGTTTGGGGACTTAAATAAAATTCTAATATGTTGGGATTATTTATAGGATTAGACAGCAGAATGTTAAGTGCGTTTGCAGATGTGGTTTCAGTTGCGCCAGACAGTGATCTCAGACGTTTTTCAGTGGAGTGTGACAAGACTGGTATGCAGGGTTGGTATGAGGCTAGTGTGAAAGTGAGAACTTTTTAAAGTCCCAGAGAAAGGTTGCTTTCTAAAAAAAAAAAAATGGTAGGATGAAAAAAAATAAAACTGCCCCAAGTGGAAAAAAAAAAAATCCCTGATCTTACTGAGGGGTGAAGACAACATGCAGTAGCAGGAACAGGTAGTAGCTGGAAACAGTTTGTGATAGACTGAAAAATTGTGAATCCAAGACGGAGGAGATGATTGCACACATCCCATCATATGCTTCAGAGAATCCATCTGACAGGAAACACTGGCTAACTGACATGTACATGTCACACTCTGTGTGTTTGTTTTCATTGTTTCTCCCGCAGCTGTCGGGAGAAAACTATCAAGACAAAATTCTAAAACTTTTGTTAATCTTGAGCACAGATTTAGAGATATGAGGATATTCTACATGCAATGTTTTTTTTTTAAGAGAATATCCAGTAGTGAATTTTTACTAACCTACTTTTGCTCAGAATAACAGCAAAATGTATAACAAGTTGACACACTATTATATATCTAATATCAGTTCTGCTGATCTTATAGCTCGGGAATACCACGTAAAGCATGAGATGTGCACTAAAGCTTCAGCTGAAATCTAGAAAGTCAAGAATCCCACATTTTTAGGGGCAATAAAAACACTAAAACTGACAGATGACAAAATGCTTATTTTTAAGGTCTACACTAAGTTCATACCAGTTGTGGATCTTTGCATGGCTTGTGCACCATGTGCACATATCTTGTGCTATTTTTGTCAGATCTGACTGAGAGTTAAGGCAACAATGACACAGCAGTATGCTGTAACACAAGTTCTTGATTTCTATGGTGTGATGTTGCAATCTTATAAACTCTCTAAGGTTTCCGACCTGTGCTGTTGTGTATCAGATATCTTGCAGTGTGTAGGTTATCACTTCTATTTACATTTCTAGCCAGTATTTTTTTTGTCGTTTTATTCCTGCATCTATCTGCCTGAATCTAATTTGTAAAGTCTATCCGTTTATGCAATTAGACTTTACTAATTGACATGACAAGTCAAACACACCATTTTACTCTACGTTTACTTACATTCTGCTTATTTGTGAATTTCTACCCTGTCATTACAGATTCAGTTAAAAATACTTAGGTAAGGCTTTTATTAGTATCATGATGACCGCAACTCTATGCAATGCACTGACTGCATTGTGACTGGCGACAGTGAAACAGAACAGGAGAAACAATGAGCTTACAATGGAATGACACATGTACAGTTCATGCAAGTTCATGTTTACTATCATCTGTTTTGTCTTTACTGAACCATTTTAAAAGAAAAAAACTAACTCTGGTTTCAAGCATGATATGCTCACAATGTTTTATTTGGTTACTAGCCTCGATAATCCTGACAGAAAGGCACAATTAATTTTAGGATGGCAGCAGTTTGGTACTGCAAACAACAGGGTGGAGTTTTGACCAAGTTTTTATAGTTTTGGGTTATAATCTTATTAAGTCAGTGCTTTTATTTGCCTCAGATATCATTTTGTGACTATATGTTCTACTTTTGCTTTTAATTTGGTTGTTGTGTTCAGAAATAGTTGCTCTTTTAGGCGCTCATTATTCTTTTAGAGTCTTTGTATCAGTCATTGTGTTAACTATTAAAGCACCCATTAGATTTGTGTAGTAAAGTGTTCAGATCCTTTTTGCAATATATTTCTATAGCTACATTTCACCATTTTCGTTGTCTATAGACAGACAACAAAAAACTGATGAAAAACTTTAAAATTACTTGCAAAGTGTATTAACACACTATATCAGTCGAGGACTAAGTTAGGACATTCCTTACATTTACTCCTATAGAAAATTGTAGTCGTCAAACATGGGTATACAAGATCATGTGCAGATCTTTAGAGAATCAATTTTAGAAGCAGATTTGTCTGTTTAAACATTAAAGATCAAGTTTGGTGTGCTCATAACTGCTGAAGTGAGAGTGAAAACCATGGAGACATCAAAACAACTATCTGAGGCATTCAGGCAGAAGACAGCAGTATTTTATCTGGTAAGGCATCAACATAAGTCTCAGAAGAATTTGAAATCAACCATTCCACTGTTTGGACATTGGTCTACAAGTGAGAGCTGCCTAAATGCTCAGTTCTGGGGGGAAACCAATGTATTTGTCCTTTCTTTAAAAAGGTGTTCCCTAAATCTTGAAATAACCATGCAAGGCCTGTATTTTGATGGTGGAACAAAAACTGAAATATGCCACTAGTTTAAAGTTTGCAGATGATACACCTTACATACCAATTATTAAAACACCTAACAGTGACATGAATAAAACATTTAAACAGAGAGTACATAAAAGGAAATGTTATTTAATATTATTTATTTATAACATTTTATTTTAGAAAGTTATTCTCAGTTACTCCATTAATTTGCTTACTCACGCTTGGTTTGGCTTAGGCTACTCAAATAAAAGCTTGATACAAGCACAATATGGTGGCAGTAGCACAAAAATGTATGCTGCGCCGCTGCAGCGGTTTTTACGGTAACCGAAGGAATGTGTCACACTGATGTCAACTTGTTATTTACTTTCCAAATCTGAATGACTGAGCAAGGCGAAAGGAGAATTAATCAACCGCTGGTTGACCGGGCAGGCGAAAAATAGCCGGGGAGTGGGGGAGGGGAGCTCGCTGAAAGCAGGCCCAGATAGGCAACGTGCAGAACTGTATTCTGCCTAAACTAAAATATATAATAATGATAAGGTGAAGACATATTTTGATCAAAAAGCTTAATTTTATTTCAAACAAATGTCTTTACAGCTCAGATGCAATCTGTTTTCACATAACAGGGGCATGGTTTTAAATGTACTTGCTGTATGGTGAGGTGAGGCTTTAAACTGTGTTTTTACTTTAGGCATGTTAACAGAGATTAATTGATTTTATACTCTCAAAGGTGCTTTGAGTATTCAGGTTTAAGGTCAGGCAGCCCTCCTCCTCCCCCTTCCGCGGTGTCTACGTCTCTCCTGCTCGCTGCTCGCTGTCTCTGCGCTCCTGTTTCTCAGTGAACGGTGAAACTCCAGCGGAGCAGCCAGCCTGCAGCCACAGCCGCACTGAAACTCGGGCTTGTTCCAACTTTTACCGCCAGACGAAAGAAGCTTCCCGGTTCGCTCCCCTGCCGAACCGGTCGACTGTAACTGACTCTTAAGCGCGCTGAAATATGAGGGCAGGCGAAATGGGAGGAAAGTGTTTGCTCGCTTACTGAAGTTGTTGGAGGTTCTCCTTGTGGAAGAGGAAGAGAGAGGTGGCGGCGGCGGACACCACGAGTTCACTCTCACAGTTAAAGGTGGGTAAAGGCTCAGGATGCGCTGACTGCTCGGCTCTTTCTGCCTGGCTTTTATAAAGACTCTTAGAAATAGATTATACGGCGTTCAAGCAGGAGCTTGCCGGTGTTTCTTAGCTTTTAGTCACCCCAGTCACTCCACACGTGTGTTGTGAAATTCCTGTTTGCGTCTTTTAATTATTATTGCTTATCCAAAACAAGCCAAATTCACGGGTCTACATTTGTTTGTGTTTTCATTCTCCATGTTATCTTGCTTATTTTGCAGTAAGTTTTTAAGGATTAAAGATTGTTTCATAATTTGTGACAAAAATAACTACACCCCCATAAAAGCCCTCCCCCATTTGAATGTACACTCTATTGTTTTATTAAAGACTACATGTCAGTAGTTATAATATTATATTGGCATCCAGAGTTATGAAGCGCATGTGTGGGGGAGGGGAAGACTTTCAACTGTACAAGAGACTGCCACCAGTTTCAAGGGACAGTTTGTGTTATTGTATAACTACAATCTAAAGCTGCAGCTGCCAGCCTACTGAAGCTTGATTGACAGGTCCAAATTGTATACCTTGGTTGTAATTCTTGGAAGATGGACAGAAAGCAAACAAAATACACTATTAACATGTCTGACCTGGCATTAGACCACCGTAAAAGTGTTCATTAAGACATTAGAACACCCTGTGTGTGATTGCTTCAAGTCAGTGCCCCAAATTTCAAACATCAGACTAATTTTATGTACAGTGATTGTTGTTACTTTGTCACGTGTGGCCTGGTTACTTGTTATCAGGTCCAAAAGTTGTGGGTTAAAATCTTCTACAATTTATTGTCATGCCATTCCTACATCTTGGTGTCCTATTTTGAGATGTGAAAGTGACCAGAGATTTTATAAGCGTGTGAAGTGCATAGTAGTGCCACATCTCCCGCCCTCCCCCACATGTTGCTATGCACTGCCACTTAGCTGGCTTAATCCCCTCTAGATCATCGTCGCAAATTCACCTCAAATGCTCCCGACCTTAGTGGAGCCGATGGTGGTGCATGTGTGACGCTAATGCTGGCTAATGCATATTCCACACGTTCAAAAGATCACATTGAAAACACTTTGGAAATATTTGTGGTCAACAGAGATGACCATGGGTTGGAAGTATAATGAGTGTCACCCGTCACTGTAATATTTCTGTAGTCACTTTAATTCTGAAGGTGCTTTGGTACGAGCAGCGTGTTTGTAAAGCTCAACACTGCAGACTTTGCTACCAGAGCTGATAGCCTGAATAATAAACCCGCTTACATCAGCTTTTTAGACTTGTGTTGCTCTAGTCTATACAGAGCAGACCCCAAGTAGATATAATGGATAGATATAATATTCTGTGACATAGGGTTAGAAAAACTTGTACTGAATTTAGCAAGTGTTTAGTGCGGTTTGCCTTGTTCCTGTGTGTCAAGGTTAAAATATTACCATACTGCAATATGTAATAATTGCATAGCCAATCCTTGTTTTACATTACCTTGTCTGAGTTCAGTTAAGTTGTTTTCTTTACTAAAGGTCTTGAGAATTTCACTCACGGCGTTTCATTAGAATTTATTTATTGGGAGAGCATGGGTCGGAATAATACTTCTTTTATATTAAGTTTTCTTTTCCCCCTCTAATTCCTCTTTTATGGCTGCTGATTGTTACAGGATAAGGACTCACATTGTCTCTAATTTATATGACGAACGTCCAGTCATGTGTAGTTCTAGAGGGAATTTTGCCACCTAACATAAGAATCCCTAATTTAATGAATGCCACCTTCTTTAATAACATTGCCAGTAGCATGTTTTTCCTCTTTATTTATAATTTTTGAAGTGTTATTGATGCACCATACACAAGATTGACAATTAACACTTAAAGAAGCTGCATGCTTCACCACTTTGTTGTTTTTAGCAGCTGTGAGTGAAGGTTTCACACTTCTTTAAGAAAGTAGGGTTTATTTTAGACATTCATGTCATAATTTACAAATTCACTATGTTATAAGCAATATTTATGTGTTCCTGTTATTTATTTTTATCACCATACTTTCTCATAACATTAAATACAAGAAAAATGAACTGTTTAGCAATGGTAACCAATGAAATTGTTGTATGCTGAATGAAAATGACAACGTAAACTGCTGAACTGGTTACATTCAAGAGATTACACGTAGATCTGGTCCTGTTTAAACTTGACTTTTGGTGACGTTGAACAGAGATCTCAGTTGTCCCCCATCTTCTTTTATTTTATTGTGAACTTGGTTAGAGTGAAATGCTGTATGGAGTTATAATATGTGACAAAACTACTTTCTTAAATGCAGGTTGAAATTGTCTGGGAATACCCAAAAACAATAGCGCAGTGTGCACCCACGTCAACGTCAGCTTTTTCATACTTATTGCTTAATTGTGTACAACGCCTGCTTCAATGGAAGCAGATGAAATTTGTGGTTGAGATGACTGAGATGTCTGTCTAGGTGTCAGGTTTCAGTTGCTGCAAGACTGAGTGGGAGATGATGAATGCTTTTGCTACTCCTGAGTCATTTGACCCAGGTGTTATGTCGATAGTACCTTCATGTGTTAAAGTCAAATGGCCTTTAATAGGTCTGCTAGTAGGCCTTTAATCGCGTGTCAAAGAAGCTGTAGTAAGCGAGGTATTGCAGATAGTTTGAAACTATCTTCTGGTTTATTGTTAAAGTAGCTAGTCTTCTGATCGTCTTGTTCAATGACAGAAATGCCATAAGGACACTGTCTTTGATTTGAGTGAAATAAAGAACCAAAAACCTACTTTGCCTCGTCCTCTTTGTCGTGCCTTAAATCTATTTTGAAGAGCAAGATTCAAATCTGTTGAGTGTGAGGCAACAGAGCTGAGCCTCTGGGGTGGGTTGAGTTTAAAACAGAAAGGCATCCTCTGCTAAAAAGTAGGGCAAGGAAGTCCCCGAGAAGAGCTTTGTCAGTCTTGTGGTGCAACACTTCTCTGTTTCAAGCTATCCAAATATTTCTGTAGCAGTATTTATTTATGATGGGCTGTGGGGGAAGGTAAGCCATTTTCTACCCCTAGAGAGACGTGCAATGTTCATGGGCTACCAGCCAACTGGTTCACCAGTGGTTACTCTGAGATTACACCCAAAGCAGTATTGGCTTATTAATGGCCGTATTTATGTATTTGGTTAGATTTGAGATTTCTTTTGGCAGTTTATTATTGTGTTAAGTTTTGTGTGTTTCTTTGTAGGTATTTGATTTGAAATGGGTCCACGTGTATGCCGTTAAAGCATTTTAATATTCGGCTGTTTAAGTGTTAAGCATGTCTGGCTCATTTGTGCCTTGCACTTTTTCTTCATATGTTTTATGTATTTAACATCGATCAAGACTGCAGGCATCTAAGCTGATGTGCCAAGTGTTTAAAAATAGATTTTCAGAAACGAAAAGGAGTGCACTGTAACTGATAATGCTCGTGGTAACTGTTCAGGAAATTGTGAAAGAACGTGCATGACAGATTGAGAAACCTATTTAGTGATTATGTTGCGCTTTTAATGATTTTTCATCATTATACACACCAGTATAGATTCTGCCATTTTGGTTTACCCTGTATTGCTCCTAAGAAAAATTAAACATCTGACTGTAGGATATCCTTCAGTTAGAAATGCCACGGTGTTGTGAGGTTTACTCAAAAAATATCACAGGATGACGAAATTCTTTTCGTCTAGATAAGAAAAGCATAAATTTCAATGCTACAGCTAAAGGTTGTAAAAATAAAACAATTGTGGTAATGCTATCTGTAACATTTTACCTTAGCTTTAACCTAAGAGGGATTAGTGGTCCTACTTTATCTTATAAAGTTATTTCCCAGCAGTTTAATTTTATATATTTTTAAACAGTGAAGTAGTACAGGAGGTTTCTTTCCCTTAATTGACTAGCAATGGAGTAATGGGTGAAATATTTCAAAAGGGGAGGTAGGGTCAAAAGAGGACATTACAGTGCTTCATATCTTTATTAAAACACTTATTGGATTTTTTTTTGCAGTTTTAAATAATAATAAAGAAATTTTCAATAACTTTCTAATAATTATTTTCAAACCTCCAGATAACATCAGTGTTTAAACTTCTCTGTATAAATTTCTGTTGCATCAACATTGACTTTGCCTTACAGGATTCTAACTTGCAGTTTTTCTTGAATTCACTTGCGTTCATGACTCTTTATGAAACTTAGACAGTGAGTTATTACTAGGTCTAGTAGCCCTTTGGAAGCAATGAAGTGTTTTTGAATTGAATTAAATGGAGAGAATGGATTTATATTCATAGTTTAGTGAAGTATGTAGCGATACAGGAACTGAGATGTTTGGACTGACCAGACGGATGTTAATCGAGCAAAACATGTGTTGAAACTCGTTCTTATCTTGCTGAGCACTGTGAGATTACCATAAGATGAAAAAGCTGGATGACTTCAGTGAGAAATTGACAGGACTGTCTTAATGGCACCGTTTCAAAGTGATGTGGCTAAAAGTGAATGCTTTGCTGTCGGTGTGGGCATGTTTCTGATGGTACAAACAAGACTGAAATAAATCTGAGAGAAAATGATAGGGTGATTTTTTTCTTTTAATTTTGTTTAATAACTACCTTAAACAACCATTTGGATGTGTTTTGACTTAGGTTGTTAGTCATTTTAAAGAGGAGAAACATTTAAATGACATTCCAATAAAACAACACTGCAGCACATTCTTGCTTGAAGGCGGCTTGTTAGCACTAGAACTACCCAGTTTTCTTATGAGTTGTTGCTATGCTAAAACTAAACAAGGTTGCTGTAACCTTACAGACTGCAGAGCATTGCTTGAGTAGATGTCACTCGTGGCATCTACTCAAGCATTAATACTGCAGCATTTGAACATTTTGGCATGTAGTCTGAGAGTTGAACTTACTGAGAATGAGTTTTATTTCAGGGTTTCCATTTTACAACCCTGCTCTTGAAAGACGCACAAGGCTGTTGACACGTAAATCGTTATCTGGTCTCGCCTCATGTTGGAGTCTGTTCTCACCACCCTTAAGAGTGCCTATTTGAAACAAATATAAACATGTTTCGCGGGGTGTGGTTGGCTCTGAGGTCATCAGGTGACATTGGTAGAAATTAGTCACTGGTTGTGCTGCAATTGGATTCCATTCATCTTTATTTTCTGTGTCAATTTGCAGACAAATTCTTTTAAAGGTGCAAGTAGGAAATTATTTAGTTAGAAACTTGCCAATACTGATCTGCTTTTCACCAAAGAGGATATTTATTCTTGCCTTTTTGCCACGAGAGGTCATTAATTATTTGTTTTGGAAGTAGAGGCAATGTCACAACACTGCTATAGAGCAGACACTGTAAAACAGTTTTATTAATATTTTAAAACGGACAAAGTGATCATGGAGACATTTTAAATCCACATTTCCACATCCAGTAAGTCAAAGTTTATTAGAGCTATGTAATAAAACAGTGCTTTTTTTGTTTTGTTTTATTTTTTTAACTTCACTCAGCCTCCAGATATCTGCGGAAGTCTTGCTCTCTCTCGCCCTTTTGCAGCCTCTGTAACTTGGTGAGATGTTGCAAAATCCTGGAAAATACAGTTTTCTTTAGGAGGCATGTTTTTACATCTCTGTGCTTTCTCTGACTTAATCTTATACCTCACTGATTGTGAAAGTAACTAATTTAGAGTTTCTTTAAAAGCGTCTAAAGAATGTCGTCGTCAGCATGACCTAGTAACTCTTGGCAAATGATTGTAAATCTACTGGATTTTAAATTTTGTTGTCGGTCTCGGATACCAATTTTCTGGTTTGGGGAACTTTTTGGACTGCTAATTCAATTATGTTAACCCTTTTATTATTTTATCATTTAAATATAATGACATTAAAAGTAAAATCTGCTACAGGTTAATAGTGTTAAATTTCACTGAAAAGTAGACTATTAAAAAAGATTACAAAATTATCCCAACTCATGCATATGTCCCTAACATTCAAAGAACACATTCTTGGTTAGTTTTAGTTTTAATGCATTTAATACACCTGAAGATAAATATAACTTTTCAGTATTTTGGTGATTGACCATATGTGTTAGTAGAACACCAATTATTTTAGGGATACGTTTGACTCCATCTCCTTTTCTTTGTGATGAAGTTTTGCAATCTACCACAGGTAAACATGGTGCCATCAATAATAAAAGGCTCGGATGGTTCAGTTTTTTATTATGAAATAATGCACACTACTGCATGCTTTTTTTTAAATTTTATTCTATGCTTATTTGATATGGACCGGGAAGAAGTGAAACTGTGCCCTGTACAAAATATTTATAAGCGATGGGAAGAGCTGTTGGTTTGAAACGTGGCTGAAATATGAACCCAGAGCAAGTTTTTCTTTATACTCTGTTTAGATGATGAGTAAATGAGAAGCTTGTGGCTACGCCCTAATTGTCTAATTCCCACACATTAATAAACTATGGCCAGACTATTACTTGTATCTCACATCCTATCTTAGTCCTATTCACACTGTGTAGATTATTAGCTCATTGATCCACTTTATGTCTGAAATAACTCATTCACTTTTTTTTCATTTTTTTATCATTCAGCATGACTGTAGCAACTTTGTGTAAAGTTAAATGTAACTTTTAGTCTTAACCTGCTCATTTGTTATCTGGATTGTGTCTTTTATTTTACTCATAGATTGCTGCTCTGAACACTACGCGCTAGAAAAAAACCCAAAAAAAACAAATGTTGATTATGGAAGTGGAAGTGAAAGTTTTATGGTTACAGTTGCACCGTTTTTTTTGTTTTCCTGCGTTGCTGGGTGTAGAAGCCGACCCGACAACACACTTGCCCTAACCGTGCTACACTGGAGTGCAAATGCATGAATGTAATCCAGGTGTTTTAAAGATGGGCTTTGAAAGAGATTACCAAGGCAACTGTGTCTTTGGTTGACAATGAAAACACTTTTTTTTATTGACGTGGCCTGTATTGGCCCAAAGCGGACTGCAAAATACAGTAATTGTTACATAGTATGCACATAGACACCCTCCTTTTAAGTGTAAAATAAAAAAAAATCAATTTGTCTGTTTATAGCCCATATATCCACTGCGTATATTGCTTGTGGTATTTGTGCCACTCTGTGTAAATGCTGGCTGGAGACACGGCTATAGTGACTCAGAAACAGGATTGGTGTTCCGTCGCACTTGTCTGCCTTGTTTGTTTGACCCTGATGTCAGATGGAGGGAAAGCGCCAGGAGATGAGTGTGGAGTATTTAAGGTGGCATGAGCAGCTGTTGATGGAAAAGCAAGATTTTCTGCTCACCATAGCAACCGTTGTATTGCCCACACTGGTCTGGCTGTGTGTACAGCTTATTTGTACAATTCTCATCTCATTATGAAAGGAGAAAAAAAGGGCCTTGCTGAAAAAAACACTGGATTTTTTTTTTTTAATTCTTGCTGAATAAATGTAGAAATATACTTTTGATTCTCCAAAAAATATACATTTGGTCTTTTAGTATTCCACCTCCTACCTAAAGCTATCATTATTAGTTAATAGTTGCTAATATTTTAGCTTATTATGAGAGCAAACACAAGGTTTTAGATTAAATGTCACATCTGTGTAATAGTTCAAGCTAAGCCTGAAGCGTTGACTGACGCACAGAGCGGCTTGACAGTGTTTTCTCTTTACTAGAGCATCAAGAATTGCTGAGATATTTGTGCCACCCTTGACCTAAAAACCAGCCAAGTCATTTGGAGAAACCAGATAGAGACACAATGCCTGACAAAGAGTTGCCCCACAATAACCTGCTTGATCATTAAGCTTCTACATTTAGCTTTTTCATCAGAATAATTCCCCGTTGCCTGCAGTAGCTTTAATCTTGCGCTAGTATCCTATTATTTAAGGAGGTGTAATAAATATTTCAAAAAGACAAAATGGTTCACTGCTTTGTACCCTCTATGCTGTCTCATGCTGTTTTTTTTTTATTTTTTTGTGGTGTTTGTTTTTAAGGTCATCTGATCTTGAGACCTGAAACACAAGGTTTTTCACTTTGATATAGGCAAGTTGCTTTACACACAGATAGAAAGAGCCCTCCAGGAACCGCAGTTTAAATAATACATGAAACCCGAGCCACCTAGTGTTAATGAATTTGTAGTGAGTTAGATGGATTGATTGTCCCCATCTCTGCGGCTCATCTTTCCTTTAATGTGGAGTCTTGCAGAACTATTAAGCTTTTTCACATTTTCTTTATCATGTCATGATGACAAACTTTTATTTTATTTATTAGAAATTGTTGTATTATTTTACATTGCGGAGCGTCTGTGAACATTAGTTTGAGTTGATCTATCACATAAAAACCCAGTAATTTTTTTTAATATTATTTGTATTTGTGATGTGACAAAATAATAGAGTTAAAAGGGAAAATATGTGTGTGTTGTCTGTAGTCAGATTAATATAAACTATGGGTTGATATCTTTATTTTGATAATGACACCCAGATGAAAGATTTGTAATGTTTGCACAGTATCTGACGGGTGCTGTACTTCAGTTTCTACTGAAACTGAAGTACAGCCTGGAAGGACTTTTATTTGAGGTCAGTGGGTTCAGCATGAGAACATGAGATGCTTGACGTTTGAAACATGTCATCATCCCCTATGAGATAAATATGCACTTCCTGGCATCTCCTTTTATTGTATAATCTTTCTAAATTGACATAAAACTGTGCAAGGACAGTTGTAAGTTAACTTAAAAAAAACCCCATCAGATCCATTAGTCTCTTATATGTGTGCTCATGCTGGGATTGTTGTGATTCATTTATTTTATATTAACGGTGCATGTAGGGTTGCTGTGCAGGAAGTCAGAAAACGGAAGCAGCTTTCTTGTGTAAAGGGTATTTCTGGCAAGGCAGAAATATCAGAGGTGTGACGTCTCAGTGTCATGTTTGCACATGACCTATCAAGCGGCTGTTTCTCTGAAGACAGTTTGCAGCTAACTAGCAGGAACCTGCGAAACGTCTGTGAGGAAATGTCTGCTCTCTATATTTGTATGGCTGTCTGGAAAAGCAGGGAATTTGCTTTTATCCTTTTCCAGGTCTGGATAAGTATGGGAAATGTCGTTATTGTCTTGACCTTTTACTGTCCGATTAGGTGTTTAGGACTATGACGTGAGCCCACTGAAAAATGAATACTAAAATCCAAAAATCCCAGCAGTTTCATTTGTTTTGCGCAGCCTTGTTCTGGTACAAAATGGTGCCACCCACCATGGGACGTATTGAAATAACCACACACCAATTTGAACTTGCCAGTCAGGGGTCTAGTTCCTGCTTTCACAACCAAAAATTGTCATAATCTCATATAATCTCTTATTTTTTTTATAGAGTGAACAGGCTGAAATGGCAGATGGAATCAAAACCAATCAAATAGATTAATAAAAAGATTTTCAGATATTGATAGACTAGGGAATTAGCTACACATGAGATGTTTGACTTTTGATGAAAATGCATCTTCAAAACAAAAATACAAAATTCAAACGATTAAATCTTAAACAAAATCAGCATTATAAGGGATAATAATTTAAGGTCAAGTATTTTGAAGGATTATTAACACTCAAGCCAAATTCTTCATGTCAGATCGGTATTGGCTTTATGTGATGTGCCACGCTACGTCACGGTGGTCGACCCCATTGACCTGGAGCTCTTTGTACCACAGGGCCAAATCGTAAAACAACTTGATCATTGTGTTGTTTCATTGTTTCAAGAGCATAAAAATAAAATACCCCCACCGCGGTTTTGCTTACGCGGCGATTTTTTTAGGAAACGGGGAAGGAATTTGTGTGCAAAAAGTACAAGAAAACCGAGAAGGGTTATGAACTGTTCTTTGTTTGACTGAACGCAGGGCAGCTCCTCAAACCACAAGACCTCTCCACATGCATAGCTTTTTGTTAGCTGTTGATAGAGCCAATAGATCGGGCCTGCAAGGTCCAGTTTTCTGCCATTCACTCGCCAGGTTTTCATTTCAGCGGATTAACTAAACGGGTAATTTCACGTGTGAGTTATTGTACTCTGAGAGGATATCGGTCTGTGGGTGGAGCTTTAGGTTGAAGTGGAAACCTGCATACTATTGTATCTGTGGGGCACAGCTTGCCTCTGCTGGTAAACACTAAGTGTTGCCACCCAAAGGAGCTGTGGGAGAAGTGTTTCCCCTTGCAACTGAAAAGGCTTCCCATCCCCCACCGCTCGCTGACCTACATTGACTGTCACTTGCCGCCTCACCGACGACAAAGACGGAGGACAATACACAAATAGTTGTTGTGATTACCTGTGTGGAAATCATTATTTATCACCCAGACTCCCAATCCCACCCCCCAACCCCCACACACACACACTACCTCCCACCACTTATTCCCCTCCCCCACACTCACTCACTCACTCACTCACTCACTCACTCACTCACTCACTCACTCACTCACTCACTCACTCACTCACTCACTCGTTCTGTCTCTTACACACACTTCCCTCCCTCCCCCTCAAGACTGCAGCCCAACCAGAGGCTTCAAAGGCGGGTTTTACTCAGCAGAGCAGTTCAAGAGAAAATGGCTGCTGTTTCCAGGTCTTGTTTGCACATCTGTCAGGAGGTGACCGTTCAGGAGAAAATGGGGTCTGTGGTATGCAGTTTTTTTTTGTGTTTTTTTTTTTTTTTTTTTTAACATCATTGTACTCAAAACTGCATGCGTAGGAGACGACGGTTTGGTTGGTTCTCCTTGCTTGTGTGATTTTTGCAGCCCAGTGTATGCAGAAGGAATTTTATTTGGATTCTTGTAAAGTATAAATGCTTCCCACGATAACCCTGCTCATCGGCTTTTAAATCGTGTTTCGAGAATGTCAGGCTTATGGATTTGAGTTCCGAATCTAAAATTATCTTTGATGTATTAAATATGATTAGAAAAGCTGATGCTGTTCTCCTTTGTTTTGTTTTCTTTACACTCTCTGAAATTTTTAAACCCAAATGCATGTTTAGACTACTTTATGCCCTGATCACCTCATCGGATGATTTTTTTAAAGCATATTTTAATTTCTTTAGTCTACCCAATGTAGTTTTCATGTACAGTTATACAAGTCTTCCTCTAAATGTCACACATAAGTACTTAATCTTAATTTACATGTTTTTTGTTATCCTCAGCCATCCCCTCTTGAGAATTGTTAATGGTAACACAAAATGAATTGGTCATAAAACAACATTTTCTTAGAGTACAATGACTAGATGTTAGAAACTTAATTCATTTTATCACAGCTGGTATGAAATGTCCCCTTGGTAAGTACTAATCCACACTAGGGTGGTAAAAAGTTCACATAAGACATTCTATTCTTTTTTTGAAAAAGACAGATATGAAATGACCAAAATGACAAATGGCGAAGATGTGGAATGACCTGCGCCTGTTGCAATGCCCCTACACCTAACCTGCAAAGACAGTTTAGAGCGTGACTGTCCAGTTTTACCCAAGTCATGCTGTGACCTTCAGGTCAAACTTACTTTCCTCTTAAACTGCCTTCAGTTTGCAGGTTTAGTCCGTACCACTGCCAAGATTGCCATGGAAATGCTTCTTTCTCTATGAAACACTGAATCATCTTACATGGTGAGAGTAAAAGTCTTCCTCGGTCGCAATTGTGGTTTAAGGCCAAATAATATAATTCAAACTACTCGGCTATTGTCGAGTTTAGTTGTAAAAAGAAAGTGAACCGTGTAAGCTGAAGCACAGTCACAGTCCCCATTAGCTGCATATTTTGGCCACAAATGGATTATGCTCTGACAAGATAACTGTTGCATGATTTTAACAATTGTTTTGCCTTTCAATCATACCAGATATTTCCTTTCTTTTTTTGTGCGAGTTAAAACATATAGTTGCAGCCAAAGGCAACTGAAACCTCTCTGAAGATGAGCTTTGTAACCTAAGGAGTCTCCAAGGTGTTGACATTTGTCTGGATTATGGAGGATGTGTTGAAATCTTTTCTCGTAAGAATTGCTGAATCTAATTATTTGGCTAGTTTAATATTATTGACTGGACAAGATCCCAGAACTGCTTTGTGACTACCTCCCTTGATTGCTCAGAGATGTAACAGCGGTGGGTTAACTTTGACCTCCCCCCAGTCAGTATCGGTCATTGCGTAACATGCACAGATGTGTGCAGAACACGTCTAATTCCTGCCTTGAAAATGTTCTCCTGAAGTGGCTTCAGGTCTGAAAGCTGTTGGGGCTGGACAATGGTTGTTATTTCCATTTGTATGTTTTGAGCATTTGGCCAATAAAAGATATGTACTGAAAACTTAATGCAGTAAGCTTTAGGAAATGATACACTAAGAATGTCAAGGGCTAATTTGTTGAAAGTTGGCTTGGTCTTTGAGGCGCAAAAACAGCTGTGTATTAGAGAATAGAATAGAAATATCATTTTTGTCCCACAAAAATTGCAATTGCAGTGCTAGTTGTGTTAACTTCTAATGTAACATACTAAAGACATATTAAGAACATCTGCCATATTAACATATGGTTTTGATGTTGCCTGTGTTACTGAAATAGATCACAACAGAAAAGGTTTTATTGCTGTGTTTTTATTATATTTATTGAACAAGAGTTTGAATCATCTAATGTCTGTACCAGATGACAAAAACTTCATAGGAAAAAGATCAGACAGCTGGCAAAATACTGATTGATGCATCTCTAGTTTTTCCCTCTAGAAAAAACAAAACAAAACAATTTAAGCATGAAAATGTAAACCTGAGAAAACATAGCTCTCATTATATGGTTGGAGTGACCTTAAAAGAGACCGTTTTCCGCGTTAAGTTCAATTTTTTTTCGCATTGGAGCAAATCTAACCGCTTATCAGCAGCACCAAACAAAGCAAGGACAACCCACATCCTAAATTGCTCCTCACATTTTAGTCTGCCCCCAATTGGTGGTAACATGGGATTACATTTTGTTTGCAGCTGTGACCACTGAGCACACACACAAATATTTCACAGGGCCATTCTTTTTGTCCAGTGTTTCTGCAGAGAAGGGGTGGCCATTGTAAAGTAATTGCCATAAAAGTGCAATAAACCTCCCAATGAGCCCTATAGTCCCAGCAGGCATTCTCATCATTGACCCATTAGGTGTTTTGTCAGTTCTGGCTATTGTATTTCCATTCTGAGGGGGCCTTTATGTTAAGCAATATTAATACTATTATGAATATAGGGGTTTTATTTAGTCTTGTGAAATCTTGTGACATCATATGCCCCTGCATAGAAGTAATTCTCATTACTGACTAAAAACAGGAGTCAATTTATTAGTTTGTCCTAGCTTTTAATCGATTGGTATTTAAAAATGTGTTGTTTTGAATTTATTTAAGGCCCTTAATGTATAGTTTTCTTACTCTGTAATCGATGCCGGTTCTGTGCCTGTCTTAGTTGACTGAATACAGTGAAGCTGCTTGATATTTCGAAGTTGTATGGCTTAGGATTTCTTTACCTGCTGTGTCTCGCACAATTCATATTGCTATAGCAACCCAAGCTTATGAGGATTATGTCTAATTCAGGCCATTCAGGTTGTCTGCCTTATGCCCAATGCTCTTGATATTTAGTCAGACTGAAATGTTAATCCTTATCAACTTTATAACTACACCTCTTGTCAGTAACAACTTTGTAAAAGTAATTCTTAATTCTTCCCCATGCTTTGTTGTCATAACAAGTTTCACTGCCATTAAAATAACAAATTTGGACACTTTAAGATCATTTGAAGAAACAAACAGCAAAGGGATATAATCTTGCCTCAAACATATTTTAAAAGGGGTAACAACAGTTTCATGAATTTGAAACTATTGAAAGGATCTTTGCTTAGTGTAGCATTAGCATGTGCCAGTAAGAGTTTTTATTGGCATGATAACCTTCAATAAAAATGTTATAGTACCATAGTATTTGCATAGAAAATAAAAATAGGTGTAATGTGAAAAGCTTACTTTTATCAAACCCGTTACTTCTACTACTGTTAAGATAACATCATACATTATTACAGTTATAGTAATGTAGTTATACATTTTATGTTGAAACAAAGGAAAACAAACACTAGTTAATTTTATTGTAGATTTCAAGTAAGCTTAAATATTCTTGATAAAGTAAAAGTACAACAGTGAGATAATATCTGGTTATTAGCTGGACTAATCGGGTCGGATAGCAAGGCTGCAACATGCCGACCGGATGTCTTAAAATAATGTTAACTTCATTTAAGTAATGGTCCTCTGCTTCCAAGTTCTTACAGCCATATGATGGAACATTTTTGTGGTTCTTGTAACTTTTTAAAACTTTGGTGTTCTTTGATACTGGTAACTTAAATGGCCAATGTGTTACATAACAGCATCTGATTCAGGTTTGATTATGAAAGCATGCTGGATTTAGAACTATAAAAGATCGCATACAGTCCAGAGTTATTTAATAATAATGAAATAATCTTCAGAGTTGGTACCGGTAGTGTGCTGTCAAGCAAACTCTACTGTTTTGTAAATTTTTTTGTGCCCTTAACAGCTGATATTAGTCCAGTTGTGGTGTTACCACAAAACATTTGTCTCGTCTCCCTCTCACTCTTTTCTATATTGCATATCCAAAAATTCTTGCTGAAAAACAATCAAGACTTGGTGCAAACTTTTAAAATGCTTTTGTATTCATATCGCAAAGGACGTCTAAAACTCAAGTGTCATGAACTTGCTTTTTTTTTCTGCTGATGCAATATTTAGCGAGTTGGGCAGTCGTAACGGCAGCCGGTGCTCACACCAGACACAAATAACACCGCCAAAAATACCAAAAGTCAGGGTGATGGCAGCATAGATGAGAACAAGGGGAAAGTAGACATATGTTGCACCTGATATTGTCATGGCAGTGGTTGTGCAATGGGTGGTGTCATCATGCATTCATCTGATAGAGGGATTATTTGCTGCTGTCCTGCACTGATGGGACCTGAGCCCCTTCAGGCTGCCTGTTGATTGCATCTCCAGCTGTATGTTATGTAGCTGCAGCCGCCGCTTTAGCTTTGATGTGGCCAGCCTTCCCTATTCCCTTGTGTGAGCTAACTAACTAAAGAAGCAGCACTCACTCTAGTTAGAACAATAACTGATGCTTTTTTTTTTTTTTTTTTAAATTTCATTTTAAGTTTTGGAAATTGACTACTGTGGATGTTTCAGCTCTGACGCTGTGTCTTTTATAAGCTTTTATCTACTGTTATCCTTCACATGGTTTTCATAGCGCAGTCAAGGTTCACTCCATTTGAAAGAACATACCAAGGTGAAAGAGTGAATAATTCATTATGTGCAACATGTTCAGCCCCTCTGGCTAAATGCCCACTGGTAATTGGGACAACACCGTTCCACGTCTATTTAGCTCGATCTCTCCTGTTGCTATGCTACCAGAGGAAGCCTTGAGTGGGGCCTGTTTAGTGCTTGGAATGACAGCCATGTGGTTTTCATACCTGACACAAACCCTTTGTATCTCCACACTTCTCCTCTGCATAATCGCGTTGCCATTTGTTCCTAATGCGAGACACAGGGAAACAGTTTTACACCTGCATGTCTCAACTCATTCTCCTGTCTCAGTTTTTGCTTTGTTCTTGGCAAGCTGTTCTCAGCTTGATGTACATTTGGGTGTTTTATTTTCTTCTTCTTGTAATTTTAGTGTTTGCAGCAGCTCTCTATCTGTTGGGGAAAAAAAAAAAAGGTTTGCCTTTATTATCCTGCTTGTGTTATAAGAGCTTTTTTTTTCCTCCCCTGCTGTATTTAACTAGGTCAATTAGAAACAACTCTGAATTTACAAAGATTGTTAAATTAAAGCAGAAAATCTGCTCTGAGACAAGAACTGGAGCGAACATGTTGCATGACTGAGCACAAGTCAGGACAAGCTGCCCTCTGCAGAATGCGGTTACGTTTTATTTCATTTTGATAGAGATTAGTTGTTTAATGCCACACAAAATAATATCTGAGCACTTCAGTAACTACCATTTGCCCATTCACCGATTAAACTGTGTGTTTTCTTTCGTTATTGTAGGAGTGAGCTCAGCCTTCCAACAAACCTCCCCCCTCTCGCTGGGCTAAGATGAGTATTACCAGTGACGAAGTGAATTTCTTGGTCTACAGATACCTCCAAGAGTCAGGTTTGTCTCATGAAAGTCTTGTTTACACAGCGAACAGTTTCTGCTGAAAACCTATTAATATATCTAATATTTCCATAGCAATGACCTGCAAGGCGTATATTCAGTAAAAAAAAAAAAAGTGCTGTTATTAAGACACGGCACATAATCTGTTTACTGAGCATACTCTAAGAGATATTAGATAAGTGATTGAAATCCTTGCTGATGTTTAATTGGTGTTTACAGTGACTGAGACCAAGCAGTTGTGTGCAAATATGTTCACATGCTATCAGTGAAAAAGAAATGTATGAATTCAACACCAGGTCTTTTCAGGCCTCTTTTCTTTCCTAAATTACATAACATGTAAGTTCACATTTCTGTTCAGTCAACGTGTTTGTCCTTGAGTCTTTGTGCTGTGTGTTTATCTTGTGGTTTTTTTTTCTTTTTTTCTTCTTTTTTAGGTTTTACGCATTCAGCATTCACCTTTGGCATTGAGAGCCACATCAGACAGTCGAACATCAATGGAACACTAGTGCCCCCTGCAGCCCTCATCTCCATCCTGCAGAAAGGGCTTCAGTACGTTGAGGCAGAAATCAGCATTAATGAGGTGAGTGCAGGGACCTGGAATGTAACAGAATGGAAATGTTTTGTATTTTCACGGTTATTGGAATTCAATAAAGGTCAATATTGTCATGGTTTTGTGAACATTTATTGAAAATTGCGTACTAGCAGATTGCTGTTGGGAGCAATAGTGAACAGTATTACTCCCCATATTCCTTGCTCCTGTTCCCTTATTTTCCCCTATTTTTCAAATCATGCCGACCTGATATTTCCTCCAAGCAGGCCGTGAGTCCTCCCTTCCTCTTTTCTTGCATCTAAATATCTAGTTCTGGTCCTTCAGTCCCTGGTCGTAGTATTGTTTCCATAACGTAAACTTGTCATGTCTTATTTTCTATCATTTATATCACAGCTATATTACATACCCGTGACATTGTAAATGTCTCTGTGTGAGGTTGTCTTTAAATACAGATAAAGCGTGGGTTTTCAAAATTTGTACTTGCATCAAATAAACAGATTTGCACAAAACATGTGAGGAATATCACATTGTCCATCAACTACTGTGGGCAAAAATGTAACTTCTGCCTGCTGAGCATTAATTATGCACACAGGACAACAGAAAAATGTCTCTTCTCCTCCAGAGTAAATGAATATAGTATCGAATGTCCTTTTCTTCCTGACAGGATGGTACCGTCTTCGACGGTCGGCCGATCGAGTCCCTATCGCTTATCGATGCGGTGATGCCCGACGTGGTGCAGACGCGGCAGCAGGCCTTCCGTGACAAGCTCGCCCAGCAACACGCCACCTGCGCCGTCTCTGCTTCGACCTCAGGAAACCAGTCTAATGCACCAAAGAACGGAGAAGCCACCGTTAATGGAGAGGAGAACGGCACTTACAACATGAGTAAGTCGAATCAAAGAATTAGGTGATTGGATGGTGCTGTGTGTACGCCAAACTGTGAAAGCCCATAAAGACTGAGGATTAAAAATTGCATCCTCATGTTATTTAGTCATCTGTTGTTTGTCCTAACAAAAATAGGACAAACCTCTTAGCTTGTCATAGATCACCTTAATGATAAGTAGTTTCTGCTTAGTTCTTTTGTGAGGGAAACCAGATAGTTGGAGATCAGGTGGACAAGTGGAATAAGAAGATAATGTTTGGATCCCCTTGGAAATTAATTTGCAGGTGTTGATAGGAACACAACTGTGTTGTGACTAATGTTACACTTGTGGCCAGAAGAGGCTCCAGTGTCGTTCAGGGCTTTTAATTAGTTGTGTGAAGGATGGGATCGTTTTACAACACGCACCTTAACAGGTTTTACTGTGGATTTTTTTTATTTTAATTCACTCGGGTCCAAAATTATACACACAAGCTCAAATACATGCATACGTCACACACTTAACATTTCTTTAAACATTTGCTGTGAAACCACATGTTTTTTTGTTTTTTTCAGCCATCAACAAACTTCTAGCTTAATTTTGATGAGATATTTGATCACTGTTATCAGAATTATCACTTTAAATGTTTCAGTTTGTCATCGTCCTCTTGGGTGTAAAGCATTATCTACATACTGTCAACGGACCTCAGGTTGGAACTGTGAGGAATCTGTTTCAGAACCCCAATTCTGGCAATCGTGTCCAAGTTTCAACCATCTGACCCAAACTGTCACTGTCGTATACAAATGCACACGCTTTGATATTCAAGAAGAACCCATGAACCACTCAAAGCTAAAGCTTACCATAGACCTGAAGAAGTTGGAACAGCAGTGAAGCCAGTTGTTCCATAAATAAACATGCTTATCAGAAGCCTGAGATTTCAGTTTTAATATTGTTCTTTATTGATCTTAATATTTTGATTTTACAAGATGCTGAAATTTGAGTTTTCAAAAACTTTGAGCCATAATCAAAATGACAAAAATACATAACTTTTCCTCAATATTCTTAATTTTTTGAGATGCACCTTTTTATTTAGTGAAACTTCAAAATCTCAGTAATGGCTGCAGAAAGCATGTAGAAAAAATGATTCAAGTAAAGCACTAAAAGTATGTAAACTAATAATCCTGCTGGCAATGGGTGTATGTAAAGTTCTGACTTAATCCTAGATTTTTGCAGTAGAGTTTTATTGATTAGTATATAATATTCTGATTAAGGCTCCAACAATTTATGCTGAAAATGTCCTCAAAAAGATGTTTACTTGCTTTTTTTTCTGTCAGTGTGTATGCTAAGGAAGCCATTGAGTTTATTACATAATTATATAATATATATTGATGAGATAATAAAAATTTGAAGTCCCTCGCTTTATGTATTCTTTTAACTTTAGCGATGGGACTTCAACTCAAACCGACCCTTACTTGGTGCTGCCTCTCTTTTTTCAAACAGATTTAGCACAATTGATACTTTTTCACATTGTGACGGGTCTCTTTGGAGTTTCTATGCAAATTGAGTTCTATAGTACTATCGATCATAGTATATGTGTGTGTATCTGATCGCATTTTCTGCTCGCCTGGTCTTGCCAGATAACCACGGTGAGCCCATGGAGGTGGACGGGGACGTTGAGATACCAGCCAATAAGTCCACAGTTCTCCGAGGCCACGAGTCCGAAGTGTTCATCTGTGCCTGGAACCCTGTCAGTGACCTGCTGGCTTCAGGGTAAGCCAGCATATTTCTCCTGACGTGGATCCCGAGCGGAGCCGGGACAAATCAGTCCACTGTGGTGCATGCTCTGCCGTGTGTTTATAAAATGCACATCTTACCATTGAACTGTCTGGTGTGCGTGTGTGTGTGTGTGCGTGCGTGTCCTGTTCAGCTCGGGCGACTCCACGGCTCGGATCTGGAACCTGAACGAGAACAACAGCTCCAGCTCCACCCAGTTGGTTCTCCGCCACTGCATCCGAGAAGGCGGCCAGGATGTCCCCAGCAACAAAGACGTCACTTCACTGGACTGGAATGTAGGTTTCAGATCGGCTATCCTCATCGTCTCTCTCGCTTCCCTGCCATATGCTACACAGACGAGTTAACAGTTGTTTTCTGTCCGTCCAACAGAGCGAGGGGACCCTCCTGGCGACTGGCTCGTATGATGGATTTGCCAGGATATGGACAAAGGACGGTGCGTCCTCCATCACTGTTCTCTGGACTTTAGGTTTATTGGATCATTTTTGTGAACAATCCAGTTTCAGACATTTTAAAGGTACCTTTTATCCTGCAGGAAATCTGGCCAGCACCTTGGGGCAGCACAAAGGGCCCATATTTGCACTCAAATGGAACAAGAAGGGGAACTGTATTCTCAGTGCTGGCGTAGATAAGGTACTTTTAAAAATCCCACAGCAGCGGTTTGAGCTTTTTTAGCAATGAGAGCCTTCCAAAATTTGTGGTTCACTTCTGTTTTACATATACTCTGCTCTACAAATACTTACACAAAGTTGAGTTTAGATAATAAAACCCGATGCATTTTACGACTGCGCACATTTTTAAGTTTATAAACGGACATGGTTAGTCACTCAAGCCTGACATCCAACAATAAATATGTGTCGAGTTGGACAACAAGTCAATTTTCTGTCTAATTCTAAAGAATTTGTTGCTGTAGATTTTTACCCCCCTAACTTTCAAATTCGATCTTTACTTTTCCAGACGACAATCATTTGGGATGCAAACACAGGAGAAGCCAAGCAGCAGTTTCCTTTTCACTCAGGTCAGTGTGCTCAATTCAAAACATTAAAGTCTTTCCAACATAAATAATCCAAATCCATCTGAATACAGGAGTAGATTCAAGTATTTTAACTAAAAAAAAAAAAGCGTAGCCTCAGTACACTCAGATTTGTGTACAGAAATGCTATTTTATGTCAACATAACATTTAAAGTCAACAGTCTGACTTGTCCAGCAGACAGGTTTTGACACCCTTCACAAAAAAAGTCACAGCTTAAGTAGCTTGCTGTTATCCAAGCACATCACTGGGAAGCTAAGTGGAAGGACAAAGTGAGGCTAATGAAAGGGGGCACAAGCAGCAAGAATAACCACAGGCTTGCGGGAGATGGACAAGCAAACTCCACTGAAATGTCTGAGGGAGATTCACAAGGCATGGTCTGCGGTTGGAGTCGGTGCTTTAAGAGTTAACCAAAGCAAACACTGAAACATTGCAGTTCCAGTGTCGTATACCTGAATTTAATTACTCAAAGAAACTAACTTTTCACCGATTTCACTCGGGTTTTATAGACATGTGCCTGTGGGCAAGATGCAAACTGTTTCGCACTCTGCCATGGTGTGAGATCACCAACATGCCAACCTCTAACGATTATGCTCGCAAATGCTTCACAGCCCCTGCGCTGGATGTCGACTGGCAGAACAACACCACGTTTGCCTCCTGCAGCACAGACATGTGCATCCACGTGTGTCGCCTCGGCAGCGACCGGCCTCTCAAGACCTTCCAGGGTCACTCGGTGAGCAGCGTTTCCCCGTGTTGCTTTCCTGACCTTATCTCCGTCTTTCCTAACGAGTGTTTTGTTTCCCCCAGAACGAGGTCAACGCCATTAAGTGGGATCCATCGGGTATGCTGCTTGCCTCCTGCTCGGATGACATGACCTTAAAGGTAAGGTTTTCCCACGTTGGTAGCTGCAGGCAACAAACGTGAGAGATGATTTGCATTCATATGTTGTTTGCCGTCACACACAGATCTGGAGTATGAAGCAGGAGTCCTGTGTCCACGACCTCCAAGCTCACAGTAAAGAAATCTACACAATCAAGTGGAGCCCCACCGGGCCGGGCACAAACAACCCAAACTCCAACATCATGCTTGCCAGGTAACAAAGAACACCTCCACATATACTGTACATATATATATTTTTTAAATTAATTTTATTTTGTAGGAGTTTAACATATTGAGGCTGTAGCACAATCTACAGCCTCTCTGCATTGGATTTATTAAATTGTCAGGAAAATTAAACGTCAAAGGCCCAAAAAAAAATCGAGGTGTTGTCTCTAGAAAAAAGAAGAAACTTTAATGCTGCTCTCAGACGTTTATTTTTTATTCTCTCCCCCACACAGTGCATCTTTTGACTCAACAGTGCGACTCTGGGACGTGGAGAGAGGGGCTTGTATACACACCCTGACCAAGCACCAGGAGCCTGTCTACAGCGTGGCCTTCAGCCCTGATGGCAAACACCTCGCCAGCGGCTCCTTCGACAAGTGCGTCCACATTTGGAACACCACGGTAAGTCAGAGTGTGGTAAGACGGCAGCTGAAACGAGTTTTTTTTTTTTTTTTTTCTCAGACCGGTTTGCTCTTATTCGTGATGCTTCTGTTTCAGACTGGAGCCTTGGTCCACAGCTACAGGGGAACCGGTGGCATTTTTGAGGTGTGCTGGAACAGCACCGGAGATAAAGTTGGAGCCAGTGCATCAGATGGCTCGGTAAGCTTCGGTTTTCTTTAAAGGTTGCATGTCAATAGGTTTCAGTGTTGTTGGAGCCTTAATTTGTCAGTAGTTCAATTCAAAAGTGAAACTGATGCAACATTCATTACACACCTGGATTTTGAATCACAAAGTTCATTTTTTAGTGTCAGAAAACGAATACATTGCCTGAGTGCAATACGGAGAAATGTTGTGTTTCTGCCTTTTTATGACCTACACACTTCTTTGTGGGGGGTTTGAACCGACAGCTGCCTAGCACACATTCACTAACACCCTCCACAAGAAGGTTAAACTCTAAAATGTAATTGCAAAAGTGGATTGCTTTATCTAAGTAAAATTAAAGGAACATTAATTGAAAGAAAAAAAGTGCAAGAAAAAGGTACAAAAATGTGATCAGGCATCACTAACTGTGGAAACTTTACATTTTATCTCCCAAGCTTGTTTTCTTCTACTCAACTTCCCATGAATATACTTGGAACTTACAGTCTCTCTGCTGGACAGCTGTCAACACTATATGTAGACTACAGCATGAACTTAACAATAGATTTATAGTTGTCTACTTTTCTAAAACGAACAAAAATAAATAAAATACTTGGTTTTTGTTAGCTGTGTCTCATAATCCTCAAAACTAATAATAATAATAAAAAAAACAAAAAAAAACAAGAATTTCATCACTGTGTATAACAAAATATCCTTTTAGGCACCCATCCAGGCTTTGGTTCGCTCTTTGCAAATAAAATATTTCCTCAACACCGTTTTCATTGTACCCGATTCTTCCCCCTATTCAGGTTTGTGTCCTCGATCTCCGAAAATAGCCCTCCTACTGGGACGACGAATCCCGGAAACCGCTGAGATTTACCTTCTTCGGACATCAGCAAACGCACTCTCCTCGCTCAAGAAGGGCTGCAAAGGTGGACTGAAATGAACCCCTCACAGGACCTTAACCAGACGACAGCAGCAGCTCAAACACCAACTAAATTCGTTGCACCTTAATGTTTGTTGATGCGTGTTTTTTTTTTTCCGATGAGCCTGAGAGAGGATGGAAACTGGCTTAGGAAGCCCTCAACGTGGATCTGACTCCCTCCCGGGCGAATCCATATATTAAAAGGTTTCTAACGAGGACGTGCTGGGGCCCCTGCAGGCTGCTGGGTGGAAACGCAAAGATGAGTCAAGTTTTCTGCAGAAAGAAGGGAAAATGAGAGACAGGTGTTTGGGCTGGGAGAAGCAACAAAATGCGAAGGGAAGGCGTTGGGGTAACAATTCCTTTTAGGAAATATAACTCTATGTCCAGATAATCGAGCAGGCAAGAAGGATGACGGTTACCGATTATCATCACTGCAATGCTGCCACTGACAGGTGACGGGGATGCCCAACTTCTCCTCTCGGAGGAGGAAGTTTCCACAGCACCCGTTGCTTGTTTGACATTATCCACAAGACGGACGTTTGAGAGTCAAGATTGAATGTGCCGTTACGAGGTAGATGCTAGTTCGTTTTTAACAGCAGGTCAACAAGAGGAAAACTTGCCAAGTAATCATCCTGATGCCCTAAAACGGCCTGTTCTCTCTTGAAATGAATAGATTTGCATTTTGTTTAAAAAAAGAAGAAAAAAAGAAAAAAAAAAAGATGTGAAAATTGTGGTTTACAAAGAGAATCTTTCTCCCTTTTTGGATGTAAATTTCAAGAATGTAAAGATGTGTAAATCAGATGAAAACACAGACTTATATACTGTGTATATATGTTTATATACAGTACACTTTATCGTTCTCTACAGGGGCTCTTCTTTATCGACGAGAGCCGTCGCATCTTCACTCTGTGACAACAAAGTGCATGTCGGCCTCTTTTATTACGGTCTTTCTCAACACGGTCAGATATATACAACGACTTTCCTTTTTTAATGAGGTGGAAAATGATATGGTGAGATATATGAATTATCCTAATCTGTCTTCTGCTGTTTGCTGGTTGCCTTCAGAGGTTTTAACTTGTCCAAAATAAGGGAGGGAATAGTCACCAGTCTCCTTGGTTTGCTGATTCAGCTTATTTGACACCTTTCTGCCAATAAATCCAACTAGTTAGAGAATCGCCCTGACCTAAATGAGTTATGATGGCTTGATTGGCATCATCACAGTTCCTCAGTGGCACTTTAAAGCGAATTTAGCAACTGACTATTTGGACAACATTTCCACCAGATATAGTCGAGTTCATGGGGGGGGAAAGAAAAAAAAAAAGAAAAGTCCTGCTGGAAACAAAACAGCCTTTTTATTATTGTTATTTTACACCTGGTTAAGTTTGGTCATTTGAAATTCCTGTGATGTGGATGGCGATTCAATACTCCAGAATATTCCTCTTCTTTTTTGCCTTCTTGTTATTGATCTTTCACATTGTTAGCATTTTCTGCTACATTTACATGAAGTGCACTTTTTGTGATGGTGGATTCAGCAAACTGCTTGGCTTTGGTTGAAAGTGCTCTGGTGTTTATTATTTTCTTTCTTTCATTTTAATGTCTTTAATGACTGGATTGTAAAAGGTGTTGCAAAGCTTTCTTTGTCTTTCTTTTTCTTTTTTTTTTCTTTTTTTTCTGAGAGCCATTATTGTCTGTGTCAGACTGAGAATGCTGTCTGTGGGGGGGAGTGATCATTACTGGCATGCCAAGAAGCCCCCCAAAAATTAGGGTGACAGCTATTTTCTCTCTCTCGTACCTTGATCAAGGGTGCTGCTGTCACCTGTTTCCAAGACAAAACTTTTAATTCATTCATTGTTTCAAATAAATTACTATATTTTGATATTTGACAGCATGCCTGTGTCCTTTTGTCTAACTTATGAACGTTGCAGTGCACACAAACACATTTTTGACATTTCACCTATGAGAACTGCTCTCCCCCTTCCCCCCTCAAGTTTCTTCAAATTGTTTCTGTCAGACCACTTGTGTAGTTTGTTCCCAGTTTCAAAATATGTATTTATACATATATTTATATTATTTTCATACTTTGTAGTTGGTTCTAAATAAACCTTGACCGTGGGAAATGTGCGGAAACTCGATGGGAAGGTCGAGGGTCCATCCTTCAGGTTGGTTTTCGATTTGTTTACAAACTAATATAATTAAATGTTCAGCTCTTCTACAATGCAGTCTTTCACAACCACTCATAGCAAACAACAAATCTACAAGGTATTTAATACGACATGAGATAGATTTGTGCAAAAATACATAGACTGATGGTGTGAAATACAATAGCCTTTATAAAAATAAAAAAAAAACACTGAGAAGCTTAAAGAACTTGTAGTGTCTTGGCTTATTGATGGGATCCATTTTACAGGATCAGTGCACTGAACTGAGAGAATTTGCCCGTTGGGGTGGGGGGGGGATCTCTTGGCACTAAAGGTCAATCTGTAACTAGATAACAAAACAAATGTCAGTTTGTTTTGCAAGTTTTACAGCTACAAGAAAAAAAAATAATACTGCTGGGGCTGTTCAGCTGATCGACAAAAAAATAAAAACCCTATAAATACTGCTGAAGGTTTAACATGTTCAGAGGTAAAATTAAAAAAAAGTCTTAAAAATAGAAAACGGAATCTACTGTGACAGAGCAGCTTTCTCAAAAGCAGTTGCCATCGTAACACTTGACTAAAACTACCAAGGTCTAACTTCTAAAGACTAACACAATGTAAAAGGGGAGGGAGTTGGAGTGTGGATGAGGCCAGCTAGTGTCTCACAGAGTTCTCCAAGGACTCTCCGTCAGCGTCTACGTCCCCTTGTAGCTCGCTGGAAATGTGGATTTCAACTGTACTAGACTCTGAACCTAGCAAGACAAAATAGGGGCAGATTACTCGTTGCTGCACATAACACTTAAAATGTATTACACAATATAAACCCTACATGAAACGTAGTTAAAATTCAAGTATTATTATTTTCTTTTTATCTGTTACTGCACTGGATGTTCAGCGAATGAATGAAAACCATAAGTCCTTCAGATGAATAACTTTATTTTTTTAAAAGATATCAGAAGTGCTAGTGACAAGACAAGGCGCACACACAAGAACTGTAGTGTTGGAGTGAAAATAGCATTGTTTCCAGTAGATTCACACTTGCATACACTACAGTGGAAGTTCACAAGGCACGCCTATAGCAAAAACTGATGCAGTCCAATACAACAAACATGCCTGAATGTGGTAGGTAACAGTTTATACCACTTAAATGTCAGTCAGATTTTGCATCGCATCCTCCACTGGAGGGTTTTTTTCTTTCTTTCTTTTTTTTCTTTTAACCAATCAGAAAGTTAACAATACAAGCTTGACAAATATTTATCACACGATTGTTGCATTAGACCACATTAGTTCCAGAGATGGGAATTTTTTCCTGCTTATGTGCATATTTACCATTTTCCCCTTAACACCCATTGCTCTCTGCTAACCATCTGATTATCTGTAAATAATGATGCTTAACAAGCCTGAATGGAATGTCACAAAGTCACTGATCAAATTACACAATAAACAAACACGTCTCTCAGCTGTGTGTCCACATACCAGACAGACCGTTAATGTTTCATCCACTTCAGATCATTATTTACAGACAATCCATAAAATCCCCAAGGAGTGTAGTTTCACGCTACAGCTGCTCTACGTTGAGGTCAAAAATAGACGTTGCATAACAGAGGTCATCAACAACACTGATGATGTAAAAAAAGAAAATAAAATAAAAAATGTAACTACTGTCTTTTGTTCTGGTGAGGATCGCTAAAGTCTAACGAGGTCCATCCTCGTTCTCTAAGCGAGGATGTTTGCGGTAGAAGTGCGTGTTGTGAAGGTGCGTGCACACGATGCGCATCACCAGCCCTGATATACTGGCGAGCTGCTTCCGCCACTGGCAAGCCAATTACCTTCAGAGAGGACACTGATGGCGTCCGAGTGCTGCTGTCCGTTTCCTATCGTGTTCTTCTGCACTTCCTGAACGTGACTCTGGTACAGCAGAGTCGTTCCCACCACCGGGTTTTGTCCGGCCGCGTTCGGCCCCGAGGTGGAGCCCGAGTCCCAGGCCAGCTCCCTGTTCCGCTGCGGGTTGAGGTCCACGTCCCAACCCGTCCAGCCGTGGAAGGCCAGGGTGTTGAGGAAAGCCTGCATCGGGTTCAGAATGCCCTGAAAAGAAGTATGATGCAAAAGTGAATAAAAGTCATGAAATGGTCATAGAAAAGGGTGAGCTATCTGCGTCTAGCGTTGCCGTTCAACCAACCATGATGAACCATGTGGTGAGGGCTGCGTTCCTGATGTTTCTCAGACTGTTGTCGGTGATATTTGGCTGCATCTCCAGGTAGAAGAGGAGGCACTCATTGATGATATTTGGAGCCCAGCTAAAAAAAAAATAATAATAATAAAAATGCATCAACGTGAAAGAAAATCCAATCTTACAAAGAGACATTCGACATAAAACAAATTACCAACAAGGATTATGGAACGTGTTCTAATCAATTTAACAATTTTGCATCATTTAACTCTAAATACATCAGCAGGATTTTTTTTTTTTTTACAGCAAAAAGTATTTGTGAAAATGTGTAGTTTTTAACAATCACTAAAGCAGGAAAACAATATTTGGAAAGCAGAGGACTGTGCTGTGTTTAAACATCTCTAGGAAGAGAAAAACACAGATGTGGGAAAACACAGCGCACCGACGTTTGGTGACTTTTAATTGCAACTGGGCTTTGCTAGTTATACCAGCTAATAATAACCACGCTAATACTGTAATTCTTCCCACTTGTACGCTTTAAAACCCTAAAGGAACATGATTACAAAGCAAGACTGTATCTTTGGGTCAATATAATGCTAACTGCTGACAGAAAAAGAAACTATTCACCCCTTCTATTTGGGGGAGTTGGATTTGGAATGTATGCTGTTGGAACTGAATGTGACTGGATAACTGGATTGGATTGAAATGAAATGAGCCGAAGTCAATTAACTCCGAACTGCAGCTGTTTCTATGTAACCGAAGAGGAACTGAAGCGTCTTCAAAAGATATTTGTTGTAATTTGGTGCTACTTACATAAACTGAGCAAAAGTTTGGGGAGGGGGAAATATTTGAAGACAACCGTACAATGTTCATTTAAACATACAGAGGAGAAAATCTGAGTGGAGCCGTAACTTGCCAAACAAAGAACACGAGCATTATTTTAAAGAAGCGGATTTTAATCTCGTTAGCCAGCCGTCTCTCATTTTCTGTGTAGATTCCTTGTCGTCCTTTCAATAAAGATGTCACTGCGGAGAGATCAGAAGGTCGCCTTTATTTTTGATTTTTCTTTTTTTTCTTGCAAACATGTTGCGATGCACTGCCATGTGTGCGAAATTGAATTGGCAGAGGTGAACCGACCTGCAGATACGGTCCGACTGAAGAACACGGGGTTGGCTATGAGGACGAGCAGCATGGGGGCGTATGTGGTGATGTAGTGGGGAACAGCGTGCTGGAGGCCTTGTTCACAGCTGCACAAGGAGATGGAACATGATTTATTCAGCAGTGGGATAAATAATTCGTTTTGACAAGTTGCATTTAATCAGACGAGCTGCTTCCAGAATAATAACATGTTGTACACAGAAACACAAATTGAAAAACAAAATATCGATACAGAAAAAAAAATAAAAAATCTGAATAAAATGACTCCGGTGACATTCTGGTAAGAAGCAGTGGACAAAAACCACACATCAAATGCAGTAGAAATGCAATGTGCTATAGAAATATATATGATTCTAACTCAAGGCTGTACAGTCTAGTCAGTCAACAGTTGATTTGTTAAAAGAGGTAAAAACCATAATATTTATCCAATAATAAAAAAAATTATACATATTATTTATAATAATCCACTAATTTGTCCCCAGAAATATTCCCTAAATGATGAGAGCGATTACAAATCGGCTATTTGAAATGAAGTGATGACGAACGGTCAAAAATATTACCTGGTTTCTAAAGAACTGCCTAAAAAAAACTGAGATGTTCTTGATTTACAAGAATCTTGTTATTAGGGCAATAATCTAATCTAAAGAGGTAGGTGAGCCTAATTTCATTCAGGCCCCGTCAGATTTAGATTTAGAATTATTCCATTTCATCAGGCATCTCTCAAAGATAATAAAATAATGTAAGAAGAAAAGATCTTTTGGAAAAATCCCCAGTTTATCCCTGAGGCAACTGACCGTTTTTCAAAAAGGCTCCTTCAGAAATCCTGCATGAACGAGATTCTACACCAGTTTTATTTTGGGAAGAAGAAGAAAAATCTTGTTTTATTTACTTTTTATTGGAAAACGGCATGCCACAATGTTTTTTCTTTTTTTTTTTTTCCTGTTCCTCAACATTCAGTAGAAAAATATTTATTGACATTTCGGGAATTCACTTTTTTCTGTAATTACTGAGCAGAATTGTGCATTCTTCCACCGATGATTTATCTTTTGCGACGAACATCAAGTTTTGCGAGGTTGGAAGACCTTCTTGCCGTCACCCTAAATTTTAGCTCCATTTTTAGATCCTATGATGTCACAAAAAAAAAAAAGATTTAAATCTGTTTAAACTCTGATCAACTGGAGAAATCCAATAAAACCAGAGCTGTGAAATCTTTCCCTTATGCTGTCATCAGAATGTCACTGCCGTCATTTTATGCAAAAGCAGTTTGTGTGAAAAAAAAAAAAAAAAGATTAGGAAAAAAAAAACATCCTGGATCATTCAATCAATAACTTTATTGTTCTCCAGGATAGAAAGATTGTTTGATAAACGATTCTCATGGCTTTCAGCTGCGACACTGAAAGGGGATTTTGATTTACCTTCAGGAAAACAGAAAAGTATCTTACTCAGAGATGGATGGGTAGTAGAGCATGGCCACTCCTTCAACACACAGCAGCACAGCCAGACCCCACGTAATCATGTGGTAGAGGACAATGGTGCTGATGGGGGGGGGAGAGAAAGTCATGAGACTCGGACTCACAGCAGCACAAGCTACAGATCTGTTTCTTGTGGATGGTATTTTGGTTTTCCTCTCTTCTCAAAAAAAAAAGAAACAAACATGCTGCTTTGACAGGAAGAGTAGAGGAACATGAACAGCTATTATTGTGTCATCAAACAACTCCTCACTCTGAGTCAGGAGTGAGAAAAAGGGACCAAAAAAAAAAAAAGCATCTTACACATAGAGCTGAAACTAAATGGGTTCTTCTCAGTTTTGGATTTTTTTTTTTTTTTCGCGTCATCCTGTCTTCTACAGGAGGAAGGTTTGAGGTAACAGTGAACTGCGGAGGAGGAGAAGCGAAGCTCAAAAGAACCTGATCCCAGCGGAGGTTTTCACCACCAGAAAGACGTCCACGGCGTAGCAGAAGGTCCACCAAAACGAAGCGCTGAAGAAGAGCTGGATCCACATCTGCAGCACAATGAAATGGATGATTACCAGCAAAATTTGTGGTTTACAAAACCACAAAATCTGTTGTATTTGGTGGCAACTAGCCATGAACCAAGTAGGCCTGAGCACGCCAATGTTTAAAAGAAGGTACTGATAAAGCTGCCCCTCATAAAGGTTATGAGGTTTAGTCTGCTTTTTTCACACAACACTGCCCCACCCCCACTTGTTGCTTACGCATTTTTTTCCCCCCGTTGTGCCCAAGAGAGAAATATTTGGTTGTTTGGAAACACTTCCCATTCTGGACATTTAGACATTCTCTGCCTGGAAGCTAAAACAGAACAGCAGATGCTGTCAAGCTAACACTGCTAGCATGTCTGCTACACAGCTGACTGCTGGATGGCCACCAGTGCAGATCGACCAAACAATTAACCACCTCCGATTTGAATTTTCATCTAAGTGCTCCTCTCCGGCTCCCGTCAGACTTCAGATCTAGCCGAACAAATTTCCACAGGTGGAGTCCCAGTGTCTCACAAACGTGAGTGTTTTTATAACCTTGACCAATTGATCATGTTATTTGGTTCATTTAGAAAATGAAAAACAATCCACCATTGGCCAGATCTTGAAATATAAAGTTTAAACTAATCTTTTATTGAGTGAAATGATTACAGTTTTATATCTTTGAATGTGAAAATCCCAGCATAAAGAACCGACTCTTGCCTTGTGAGATAGTTTTGGAGTTTAGAGAGGCTTCTGAGTCGAAATGAATTGCTTTACAAAACAAGTACAATGCATTTTTTTCAACCGGCTGTATCGTAATAGGACAGACGCTCTCGCTTCTCAGTTCTTGACTGGTTAATCGTCCCTCGGCTGATTAACCAGTCCTGGTCCTGGTATCTTTTTCTCTCCACTCTGAGATTAAAGTGGATATTAGGAGTCAAAATTGGGTTCAAAGCCTCTTCCTTTAGGCATTCAAGAGAACCTCATAAGCTCCTGGTAATTCTTAGATTAATCGTTATAATTAATACTTTTAATCCAAAGTTGAAACTT
The DNA here is from genome assembly GCF_000485575.1 of Poecilia formosa. Taxonomy (NCBI): domain Eukaryota; kingdom Metazoa; phylum Chordata; class Actinopteri; order Cyprinodontiformes; family Poeciliidae; genus Poecilia; species Poecilia formosa. The sequence continues at coordinate 715,482 of NW_006799955.1, forward strand.
CCCCTTTTAATTGGTGTGTAAAGCCGTGTTGGTGTGATATCTTTGTTTTTTTAAAATTACTATTTAGTCATCAGAGAATTTTTTTTGGTAAATTTATCCTGAATATAATAACATAATATTTTTGTACCATTGGTTACTAGCAGTTTTTTTTTTTCTAAATCTGATGCTCTCTTGTTTTTAAATAAATTATAATGTTGATAAAAAATACAGAAATCTCATTATTTCTTTAAATACGCAACAGAGAGTTCTCATCAGAACGCCAAGAATTCACCCTGCTGATTGATTCTGATAGATTACACTGTCCTGTACATTTTGTGTTAACACTTTAAAACGGTGATGTGTTCACTCGAGATAATCACGCCATAAGAGTCTCATGGAAGCCGGAAACTGTTCAAAGTTACAAACCGAGACGCAATTTTCTCCCATCTACTTACAGAGCTCTGATTCGAGCAAATGACCTCCCGTGACATCTACATTTTCCAGAATCATGCGTGATTATAAAAAGAAAAAAAAACAAAAAAACAAACAAAAACCCTCCCTTGTAATCTTTCAAGCATAAACCAAAGACAAGACGTGTGGCTTCCAGTGTAACCGAGCTGCTTGACCACATTAAATTGTTTAAAGGAGCATCTTTTACACTTACTGCGCTGCCAACACAGAAGGCCTCTGGCAACACGTCCGTGTTGTTGGTCACCGAGATGCCTTCGACGATGCTCGGCAGACCCAGCCACACAGAGGACCTGACGATGATCCCTGAAACAGAGAGAGTCACATTGAATCTTAAACTGGAGGAGGAAAGAGGAGTAAACACAAAGGGCCCATGTGGAAATTACCTGGCTTTAATTAGCGTTTCAACACGTGTTTGCTTTTCTTAGCTGTTTTGGTTTACTGCTTGGATTAATTACTGTCAGTCAGGGAGTCCTTTTAATAGCAGCTTAACATCATGGAAATATGAGCTTTCTAGCGGATGTATTTTATTGGGGGTGTTTCCATTTCCTTCGCAAAACTGGAAAAAAATAAAATAAAATAAGGAGGTCTCCTGGAACTTCCACGCAACGCAGAAGGCACGCGGCTCCATGTTTCGTCTGTGTGCCGCTCTAATTCCACAGCGGTGACTGGATCTCGCAGGACGTGGAAACACATGACTTCACCTGCTTGTCTTCTTGCCAGGAAAAGTGATGGATGAGCAGTTCAGGTGTCAGAGAGCTGTGCTTCCTCTGCATGCTGAGCAACAGCTTGGACCAAAGACATAAAGGTCAGAGTCTCCTGGTGTGATAAGCTTTAGTAAAAGTCAAGGTATTAGCACCTATATTTGAAATCCTAAATGATTCCAGGATAGGGCCGTATTTAAAAAAAATAAATAAATAAATAAAATCAAGTATAATTAATCATTTTATTGCTCACATGAGAGAATGATGACTTTTGCATGAAAGCATTGGATTGAGAGCTTCTTTTTTTTCCCCCTGTCCAGGAAGCCTAAAAAATTGATTCTTACACGCATTTTTGTGCTGAAAAGAAATCTAAAATAACATGGATGCTTAGGTTGGAATTGGGCTTAATTTGGTTAAAAGATTTTAAATTTCCCGGATCTCTAAATACAGTTAACTTTATCCAGGATTTCACCAGGTTTGGTAATAATAAATAGGCAAAACCACATGAGGGATTTGATCTCAAGATCCAGCATGAATGACTAGTTGTGTACGTCCCTAACTTTCTGATACAGACTCACAGTTTGCAGTCCGGATCAGTCCTGGTCACAAAATTCAAGGACAGACATGGCACCGAAATGAAAGCAGTGTCAGCCGTCACTTTTATAAAAGTAAAGCTACGTTAAGCAGCAAACTCCAGACCAGCAAGCAGAGCAGATGATCCAGCTTATTAACTAGCCAATATCAACTCAAGAGAAGAATGGACAGAAATTGTCATATTTGAGAAAATACAGTTAAATATATTTTGGCTAAGTCCTTGTTAAAAAGCAATACATAAAATCTGTAATAAAATTGCAGCAAAAATGTTTTTTTTTTTTTAAATATATATTTGCGACTGAACACGATTTGCTGTTTAGAAGCTCATGACTCGTGTCTTTATAAAGCAAAAAGAAAATTTGATTTGGAAAGAAAATGTATAAATAGCTAGGATGGAATTGGTCAAAATTTGCCAGTCTTCATTGCTCCCTCTTTATTTACAAGTTAAATTTAAATTGCCTCTTCATTTTGTCAACATTTCCAAAGGGATTCTGGTGAAACACAGCATTAACTTTAACTGTTTTATTTATGTATCTTTTTTTTTTTTCTGCTGGGTTTTGCAATCTGCAGCTCCTCAGCCACTCTGCAGGGACTCGCCGTAAATCTGACCTCATGGAAATCTAATAATGTTTATATCTATGATGGCAATAGGAAAGCCGAGTTTTACTGCTTTTCCAGCTTCATCCAATATGTGAATGGAGTTTCCACAACAGGTACTCATAATACAGAGGGAGCAGCAGGTGGGTTTGGCTGCCTGTAAAAGAAATGATTAACAGACGTATATAAACTACTACAAAAACACGGAGTTCACAGCCTCTGCAGCACTAAGTGAGAGAATATTTCATTTTTACAACTGCCGATCAGAGATACGGGTTCAGGATCAGATTATTTATTCCTGAAGGAAGTAATATCGTTACACTCGCTCAGTTTTAAATGCACGTTGGAAACACATTTCCATCCTCCTTGGCAGGCAGCGTACCCTAAGTGTGAAATCCAACAGAAATCTAAACATTTTGAACGTATTAGTGGCAAATCCCCGTTGTAAAAAAAAAAAAAAAAAAGCACTAAAATAAAAGCTGTGACTCATTCAAAGAGCATCTACAGCAATAAACACTGGTATATTATGTTATACCAGATCGGTTAGCTGTCTACCCTACACGGCCTGTGGCAAATGGAATGTTATTATATATAGTATTAATTTTTAACAAATGTTGCCAAATTGTCTCCAGAGGAAAGAATAGTCTTTGCTGATTTAACACATTGAAATGGTGTCAGAACGCATTTATGTTGAGTTTATTTGCAGCTTTTATAATTTTTACAAGCATGGCAAGATTATTATTATTATTATTATTATTACTATTATTTCTCAAAAGGTTCTCATCTTACACTTTTTTAGTTGATTTTTTTGGATTTTAAGCAGACTAGATTTCTTCCAAATTCGGAAATGAAGAACAAACAAACAAATAGAAACCATTTTATTTGATCATTGTTTCAGAATATAAAATGTAAACATATAAGCCGCTTTACTGGTTTGTCATCAAAAAGGATGATGAGCCCGAGTTTACACTTGGTTTGGAATCCTCTTAATACCTAAATAAAATGTTCTTAAATGAAACCAATCTCTAATTGCTTCATGTTCTGAAATCCTGCACATCTTAATTTGTGTATGTATATCTGGAGAGGGGGATTTTCAAAATCAAAGTCTTAAAAACCGCTTTATCCATTTTAAATTCTTTACTTAACAAGTGTGCTCTTAAGAAAATGTATTGGAAACTCAAACATGTAGGTAGTACAGCGCTTTTGAAGTATTTGGACGAAACAGCGCCCACTACTGGCATATATGATGGTTGACAAATACCAATTTTGGAATAAATGTATTTTTTGTACATAAAAAATATATACTTTGCAGCAAACAAATATTTTCTACATATTTATTTTAAAATAATAAAAAGAGGCAAAAAAAATCTGACTTCCTAAAAGTATATAATTTACTTAATCGGTTTTTGACCAATCAAACAAACAAAAACAAAAAAAACCCAGCGGTTTTAATTACAATTTTTCTTTTGTTCTGTTGTTGTTTTTCTTTTCTTTCTTTCTTTTTTTGCTCAGTTTATTTTCGATGGACTAGCGACCTGTTTCCCTCCTCTCTCCTGTTGATTGCCCAGTTTTTCCATAACTTATTTCTGATGAGGAAAATTTTAAAGTAAATATCCTCAGACCCTCTAGATTGTGACTAATTAGTCACAATTTCAACTTAATTATAAGGGTAATATACAAAAGTTTTCAAATGCTCTTTTTTTTTTGTGTGTTGAGCAACAAAGGGGTTAAAAGAAACTATTCATGTGCGTAATCAAACCCAGAACCACGCTGTGAAAAAAACAAAAAACAAAAAAAAAAAAAACAGCTCATTCACCACCACCCCCTCTTTTTTTTTCTTTGACTAAAAAAGGAGAAAAAAGATATGAAGAAAACCAAACTAAATCGGCTGCTTTTGATGATTGATTTGTTTACCTGTGCATCCCAGTATGTCACATATACTGATGATGAACAATACTCTGGAGGAGGAGGCGGGCCTCGGCAGAGGGTACTGTCCCAGTCTCCTGTATCCTTTGCGCTTCGGCAGAACCTGCAGAACAGCGAACACGAGGCTCAGAGCGGCGCTGCCCAGACTCAGAGCCCCGAACAGGACGGGCTGGAAGGAGACTGCGAACTCCGTGGCAGCGTCCCGGTTCGGGCAGCAGAACGTCTCCAGCCGCGGGGAAGCCATCAGGGACTGCGGGGCGATGCAGAGGAGCAGAAGGAGGGAGAGGAGAAGACGGTGTTCGGAGGAGGAGGAAGAAGAAGGAGAAGAAGAAGAAGGGGAAAGGAAAAGAAAAAGGAAATGACTGAGTCCATGAGGCAGCTCTCCTCGACAAATCACGGGGTTGAATCATCATGTGCTTCTGTTTAATCCCTGAACTTGTAGCTTAAGTCTGCCGCACAATGCAAGGCGCCGACAAAAGGGCTGTTGTATGAAAGAGACTGATTATGTCAGCCGGCAGAAGCAGACTTAAAGCTTTCTTTTTAATTCTTCGTTTACCCCCCCCCCACCCCTGCTCTCCACGTTCACACTAATGTAGGGGGGAAAAAGGTCAAATAATAACATCAAACTTCAAATGGAGTAAAGCTGTCGCAAAAGTGAAACCCAACTTTATCAGTGCACGCATTAAAAACATAAATAAGTCACAAGAATCTGCACAGCGTCCTTTAAATTATGAATTTTCTCCAGGCGGCTGCACTTTGACTGGGCCATTCTAACACAAACAGCTTGGTTGTATTCACAGCTGAATGTTTAGTGCCAACCAGCTGAAAGGTAAACACGGCTCAGACCAAAATCTCAAGTCTTTAGTTCGTCCCCTCCCTTTTAAAGTAAAGGCATCTTCCCGGCATGATACTGCCACCACCATGTTTCACTGGGCATGTGCCAGGGTATGACCTCATGTTGTATTATACCAGATCAGTTTGCTGTGTACCCTACATGGCTTGTGGGGCTTCTGATTATTTGTACTTCATGCTAAGGTTGTCACTTTAAGTGGATGACCGTTGATTAGTAGATCTGCAGCTGTGCTAAACACTCCTTCTATCATCAGATGAGGACTTGAGCATTGCTCCTGAAAATGTTCTAGTTTATATTTTATAACGATTCGATTAAATTACACACAAATGCACTCTCTAACAATTAAGTGAGTTCTAATTTAAGTACAATTAGAGTTAAAAGAGCTGAATGTGATGACACATTTTTTTTTAGAGGATTTTAAGATGAAAACCTTGTATTGTTTAGTGGACATAAATACTTTATTGGGAAGACGTACATTTTAACCGAATGCCTTCCTCACCTATGCTTCATAAAGGCTCATGTATTCTGTATCGTCTTGTAGTGTTTGGCTAAATAAAGCATGCCTGGTATCTGACAACTGTACATTTCAAGCCCAGACATGCGCCTGCATCACTTCCTGTTAGGAACTGAATGGTTTTTTTTGTTAATACACTCTAAAAACTGCTGGGTTAAAAACAAATAAGGTTCCAGATCTAGGCGGATTTAACACAAAAAGTTTGGTTTATGGGTCTGACGCAGCATACCGAGTTAGATTAAAGAAATATTTGGTCATATTTCTGACCCAATATTTGCAATAAGACAGGATGGGATGTGGTCACTATCATTCCAATTGAGTAACAACAAGAATTATGCAATTTGGCTCAGTAAAACATACAATTAAATACAGAATTTAATAGTTAGATGTAAACTGAAATTAAAAGAAAAAAAAAACTCTATATATGTAGCCAATCAGTTTCTCTGCCTTCCTCTCTGGGGCTGGGAAGCTGCTGAACCATGCAGTAAGTCAGTGCACTCTCAATGGAGTGTGGTAGAAGGCTAAAATCAGCTTTTTTGGAACAGGTTTTTTTTTTTTTTTTTCCATGAAGACCCTCAGGAAGTAAAGTCTATACTCTT
>NW_006799955.1:721726-730354 GCF_000485575.1 Poecilia formosa
CCGATCAGACCCTGTTGATCACAACCGGATGGATGTCCACTTTTCTCCACTTGAAGTAAATAACCAGCCCCTTTGTTTCGAAGCAGAGCGCTGCCTCTGCAGCACTCAGAAAGCCGTTTGGTAGTTTTGTTTAGTTTTGTTTAGTTTTGTCCCAGCAGCATAAACCCAGCATTCGGGTCAAAGAAATAACCCAGCAGTTTTTAGAGTGCGGCGGAGAATTAATCTGCTTCAGTGTCTACATGCCCAAGCATGGGCTCATCGTTTTTTGTTTTTTGTTTGCATGGTTTCCATTTTTAAAAAGAAAAGCAAAACCTGTGAAATGAAAATATCCCAAAAGATTTGGGGAGACAGACAAGCTGTAGATGTAGAAAGTGTTGTTCTGCCGTCTTAAATTTATTGTCTGTACGCTTTTCTCCACATACGGAAAGCCATTTTGTTTTGAAACATTAATATTTGTGGTGTAAAAAGTTAGAAATAAGATGGCACTCCCTTCATCACAGTAGTTAAAATAAGGGACACTTTGTAGATTCATGCTTAAAGTTGGATAAGAACTGGGCCGACACATGATCACTTTGCGTGGGAATTTGTGGTCATGTGCATGTGTCATATGTGCAGCGAAATCATGTCCGCATGCAGGGCTCTGGCCTATACATAAATGCAGGCAAAACACTATTCATAAGTTTTGTCATCCTCATATCACTCAAGATCAATAGCTCTATACGCTTTCTTTTGACTATGTTTAAAAGAAACAATGGAAATCTATAACGGGGGAACAAAAAAAAGTAAATAAACTCAAACTGAATCGTAACATGACCTGAGGTATGCATCAAACTACAGGCTTAAATCATTTTAAAAGATTGCAAGGTATCATTTCGTCAACATGAGCACATGAGAACAGTAAGGATGAATCTAGACTTTTGCATAGTGCTGCATATAACTTATTTTGGGGAATAGGAGCTTAAAAAAATCTATATCTTGACGGGAAGTTGTAAGTAAAAAACAAAACAAAAAAAAACAGTAAACAGTAGTTCATGTAGCATGTGATACTCTCAAAATGAAAAACACATATAGTATTGACCATAATAATAAATAAAAAAAACATAAAGCTAAATTAGGTCCTTCCGTTGTAAGGGTGAACATTGGCTGCATCCTGCCTGCTAAGGTCAGCTTACCCCTGCATGTGTGCATCAGGCAACCACACACCCTGTCCCGATCCAACAGAAGTCAGCTGCTAGATGTGCTCACTTGGCTGGAGAACTGAAACAAAGGAACAAGGACTTTCAAAGATTCGGTAAAACAGAGAGGGCATTCATACAGTTGGCACGATTTTATTCTAATCCATACCTTCCCTGACACGCCACAGAGTTAATTGTGTGTCTGGCTTGCAGCCTGCTGCCGGGGATTAGCAAACCCCCGGGGTAACGCAGTTAGACTTTTGACTTAATATGGACATTTGCTCTCTGTGGCTGCCCTCTGCTGGCCTGCATGCACTGCAATATTAGAGTAGCACTAAAGAACTCTTGAGTGCAGAACACAAGGCAATAATGGTGAGAATATTTTTACATACAGCTAGAACAAATGAAACAGAGTCTGCAGTCTGCTGCGTCTTCAACTGGAGGAACTCTGGCAGTTTTTATTTTGTATGTAGAGCACAGAAAAAAAAAATCTATGTATCACATTTAATTAACATCAAGATTTATGTTTGTTACACTGCTAACAAACATAAATGAAATATTGTTATTACAGAATAAATTTTGTGTATTTCTTTGTTAAACTAAAAATGATGACCGTCAGCGACTTGTACAGCCAAATTTGGACTCAGAACTCAGAAATAAAAAAGAAAGTATGGAAGACAATTCCAAAAATGCAAATAAAGTAGTTTGAGTGTGATCTAGGACATGTTACCAAAATGCTGTAGCTATTTAACAAATTCAACCAAAACAATCACCTGACCAGACGCACCTCCATTTTGGAAATTATATGATGACATCACAAAGTCAGATAATTTTGTTATGACTGCATGGATGGTTGAATAGACGTTCAATTGGGTTATAAATTGTTAAAAAAAAATATTCCCCAACATTAAAGGTTAATGTTAAACTAGTCTCACTGTTGGCCCTAATCAGTAACTACAAAGTACTAACCTAGCCATTACTGCTAAGTCAGTTATGGTTCCCTTATCAAAACAGTGATAAGGGAACCAGAATCACTGGTTCCTGCTGATCACTAAATATGTTGTGTTTCGACTTGAAGTGTCAGAACCCTAAAGCAAGTTACTCAAAGTAAAAAATGACATTAGAGAACTGAAATTTCTGTCCAGGAAATGACTTTATAATCATAAAACAAACATAAAAACAAAAACAAGAGTAGTTGAACATTTTTACTTACCTAAACTGATCCAGTTTACCTAAATTTAAAATCTTAAGTCGGACACAACAGAGGGAAAATAGTCACATTACATGCAAGAGATAATGGGTGTGGATGTGCGGTGTCAGATTTCAACAACAAAAAAAAATATTACCAACAGGCTTCACTTACTTCTCCTTCTCCATCTGCACTCCCATTGGTCAGAGCTGAGTCATTACAGTCCTTCCTCCAGGAAGGAAATGGCATGAAAACATCAAGAACTGCTCTCAAAATAGGACAAAAACATATTCCAGTCTGACAAAAGGGCAACTCGAACATGAAAACAGGTGAAGAATGTCTGCTGGAAACAAAGAGACACAGAAAGGAACAGCATGTCCTTATTTCTCCAACCCTTTGATGAGTGGTGAGTTTAACACTTTAAATATGTTATTACAGTAGACATGTCTATCACCTCAAAGTCTGAGCAACTTTTTGCCTTTCACACGAAGATGTTGAAGCCGACTGGTCTCCGATTCACGACGCAGCCTTCAATGGAAACGTTCTTTGTCTGCAAAGACTCATGGCTCAGGTAAAGTTTAACTTCTGGAGTTAAAAAGTTAAAATTCGAATCAGCTTCTGCTGCATGAGATTCTCAACAGGACACACGTTTGTGATAATGCTGTGTGAAGCTTTAATGTTTTTCACTACTTAGAGTGCCTTGCAAGTGCAATTCTTATCTTTGATCTTTTGCATACTTTTTCATGTTACAGTCAGAAACAACTGTGGAATTCAATGGGGACTTACAGAAACTAGTGCTATTTTTGTTTTTTATTGAACATTTCTATAAAAAAAAAAGAAAAAACAAGTGTGCATTTTTTTTATCTAATGTTTTGTGATAGACTAACACAAAACATTCCAATAAGATAAATTGACTTTTGTCTGTGCAGCCTCTGTTTGGGAGTGAATTTGTGTGTCCTGGTGTGTTTCACAGGGAATGTGTGTAAATCTAAACACACTGGACAAAGTCTCTCCCCTTCATGTAGCATGCCGGCAAGGCCACACAAACTGTGCCAAGCTCCTGGTGGAAAACGGAGCAAATGTAAGTGATTTACAGCCCACAGAAATGAAAAAGAATTAAACAGAAAGCACTGTCAATTTAAAACTTCATGACTTTTTTCTTTTCTTTTAGAATTTCTTTAATAAAGCCTGTAATTCTTGCTTGTTAACAGCAATATTTAATCATTGAAGACAAGTGAAAGGAGTGAGAAATTAACCAAAATACACATAGCAGCACGCAGGCAATGTAGCTTTTAGCAAGCAAAATGCACAATGCAAAGCAGAGGCCAGGTGTACTGTTCAAAGTTTTCAGGCATTGTTGTTCCCCCTCCCCAACTTCAGGTTAACCACACAACTGTGGACGGACACACTGCATTAACAGAAGCTTCTGCCAGGGGCCATGTGACCTGCGTCTCTCTGCTTCTCAAGCATGGAGCGACTCCCCCCGGGGAAACCAGCCCGTCCAGTCCTCCAATCCACACGGCTGCAGCCAGGGGCAGATCTACTGGGGTGGCAGATGCCACCCCGAATGAAAGCCTTCCACCCTCGTTGCCAAACCAGCTGGCACTATGAATTCCATAAATAGTTATGGTGTTCTGACTATCAGTGCTACCTCGTCAGATTTTCCTACCGTAGCACGGATAGATAGCTAAGTCTATCTGTCAGTGCTACGTGTCCAAAACTGCTACTGTCATGTTTACAAACAGAAAACTATAGCGGGTTGTTAATGTCAAATGATAACATTATTTGAGTGATTGGACTGAAGTGGAAGCTTAGGATGCTTAGCATGGCACTGGAACAATTTATATACACGACGAAACCACAAGAAGATCACTTCCTTTATCTGACTATCCTACCCGTTTAAAATGAAACGCTATAGACTAAACCTTTTACTAGAATATCCTAACTGTTTAAAATGAAACGCTATAGACTAAACCTTTTACTAGAATATCCTACCTGTTGAAAATATATATTTTAAATACAAAGGTGTTTGTAAGAAAAAAAAAGTATTAGGCAGGAGAAACACGTTTTTATTGGAATTAAATTAAACGCAGACAAATACAGATCACTGCATCTCTTTTTTGCGCATTAATGCGTTGTATGTTTGTTATGAGATGCAGCGCAGCCACAATGTGTCCACCGAACTGCGCAGGTTTCTGTGCTGCTGAAATGATAAGATATGATTAATATACACTAATAATACACCGCTATTACACAGCTTCAATCCCACATAATACCTGTGCCAATATCTATTTAGCAAGGTTTAATAATAAAAAGAGTGTAATTAAACTAAAATATTTTAAAATGTAGGGATAAAATAGCCCACAAAACAACGTATTTTGTCCTGATTAACTGCCAAATAATGACAGTAGTAACGAAATTGCAGACAGTAAACTAAAGCCATTTATAAATATATTTACATGCTGCCCGTCATGTAAACTAAAAACATTAAGTAATCCAGCAGCTGAATTACAGCCAGTATAAACTAAATTAAATAAAACTTACCATAATCTTCAATGAAATAAAACACATGAAACGATACTTCCAGACTAGTAGGACGCATTTATAAGAAATACAAGGTAGGACGGATTTAGGGTAGCACTGATAAACAGAACACCAACACCTATTTCAAGGAGTAATCAATAATCTGATTAAAGTTACTTTTTCAAAGTACCTATGCCATCACACACACAGAGCAGGAAAAAGCAGAATGGGCTCTTTGCACGTACGGCGCTGATGTCACATCCGCATGAGCGAAATGCGGCTTTCTTGTTTCCGCTTTGACTTACCATGACAACTAGAAAAGATAAAGTCATTTTTCAGACGCAAATAAAGCAATACTATGAACATTGTTGTCTTCCTAATATAATGGGCGTTTAAGTTTTCATGGATTTCCAAACGATCCTGAATTAAGAAGACGGTGGCTTGTGAATATTTGTCGCTACCAGTTAAAGCTAACGCCACACAGCAAAGTTTGCAGCCTTCACTTCACTCCGGATCAGCATCTTCAGACAAACTACCGGGGGGAGACGGATGGTAAATAAAGGAGCCCTGTAGTATTTCCATGGAATCACTTCTGTATTCCGCCTGAAAGAGCAAGTTTATGGGAACGAGTGAGCAGACCACAGCCAGACAGCCAGACAATTGATCCGCCTGTATGCACTGCTGTAAACACCATCCTATTTGAGCTCTTCACAAGAAACACGCTAAGGTAATAAAACGAAATAACACAGAGACCTTAAAGAACATGGTAGCACAACAACTTTGAACCTGAACAGCCAGCTGAAGTCGAACTCTGACACCAGAGGTGCCCTATTGTTAGGCTGTGGGGCTTGTTGAACTTCCTCATGCCTCAGAGGCAAAAAGCCTGAACCGTAACCTCCCTCTGTTTGACACGAACGACAATAAACACATAATACACTTGAAAATAAGTACAAAATAAGGTAAAAACATTGGAGATTAGTATGGATTAAAATGTTTAGATACTTAAATAGCACATTTTTACAAGAAACATGTCCAAGAACATTGCCTACTAGTATAAACTAAAGTTAATGTTAGTCATAAAGTAAAACTCATCTTTGTATCCGTGAATGTTTAACGAGGCGTACTTCTTAAAACCTTTCTCCAGCTTACTTGTTGGGGTTTCGGATCGATGTACATCATTAATTGTTACCTTGGCCAACCCCTGCAAGCACCTAGTGTAAAATACCATTCTCAATAGACCGGAAACGACCGAGCCGCTTTTCCCCGAACACGGAAGCTGACGTTCAAAGAGCCATTGTACCTCTATTGTGATGCACTGCAGCCGCTGCAATTCCTAAAAGTTAAACAAGCGACAAAAACTGAATGAATCCCCTCCTTTGTTCGTAAAACGTGGCGATATTTACAACAGTCATCAAACTACGGCTCCTACAGCATATGTAAAATAAAACAATTTACCAATATAAGAAAAATTAGCCCTTTCTTGCATCTTGACAGAATTAACAGAAACCAAACTGCTTATAGATTTATACATAAATTTATACGTAAATTCAGGCAGAATTTATGTAGCACACATCAGTTTTCTCAGCTTTATTTTAAATCAGATTTAATAGATATATCCGATTATAAATGATGGCGCTACTAATATTTTGGTGACAGATTTCTGCTCGTCCTGCATTGGAACTGAATAGTTTTCTGGACACAACTCAATGCATCATATAGCGACTAAGGCGTTGTCCAGTCCAGTAACACATATCAATTAGCAGCAGTATGAAAGACGTAAAAATAATCAACTATACTACATTAAGAAATTATATTTAATCCTCAGTGCTACATGTAGCTCATTTTGAAACAATGCAAGTTAAAAACAATATTTTGCAACAAGTAAGTGAAGTAAATTAAGTCCAATGTTAGGTCTGTATAAGCTAAACGTGAGAAACGAGACATTATCCTGCCCCCCCCACCCCCTCTTGCTACCCCATAGATATTTTTCTAGATCCGCCCCGAGCTTCAGCTAAGGGTTAGAGGTCACATTCCATAGCATGTGCTAGCATAATCTCTGCTGAGCTTAGTCAGTGCTAGCAGAAATAGAAAGAGAGAGAGAGAGAGAAATGTATGAACACAGGAGTGTCAAACATATTTTTAAACTGATGGTCTCAGCTGCATCAGTTCTCATTTTAGTGACTCTGTTTCTCTCCCCAGGTCACCCTGAGTGCATTGAAGCGCTTGTTCACTGCAGAGCAGATGTGGATCAGGATATTGACTCATTAGGGTCTCCTCTTCATGCAATCAGCAACTGAGCTCAGTGAAGAAACTAACTTCAGCTCGGTGAGGAGGCGTCAGGTTTCAGCTTTTATCCTCACAAACATTCACTATGGCCTTAGACTGATGATGGACCGAAATAACCGCATTCAAACTTGTAAACTTGTAATGAGGCAGAAAGTTTCTCTTCTTTTTCTTTTTTGCATTTGAATTAGAAGGTTTCAAAATGACTCTGAATGACCTCTTTCAAAGTTATCAAGTAACTTTCACTTAATTTCCATCAGACATGTAACCATCAATGAAGAATTACTTTCCCTAAACAGAACGAAATGTTTAAGTGAAACGGACAGTATCAAAAGTGCGGTGTGCATTTATATCCAGCCCCACAAGATCAGAGAAATTGCACTGTATAAAAATTGTAAACGTGGGGGAAAAAAAAATAAAAATCAAAATGCTACAAATGGAGTGCAGTGAATTATTTTAAACTCCTTCCCTCTCCCACTGCAGGTGCCGATGCTAACAAGAGCACTTCTGGTGACTCTCCCCTGCACATCGCTGCACGTCTGTCCAGCCCTGAGTTGGTTTCTGCCCTCCTCCACTACGGAGCGGACCGGCTCCTGGTGAACTCGGAGGGCAAGCGGTGTCTGGACCTGGTTCCTCCTGACAGCCCAGTGGGGCGACTGCTGAGAGAGACAGGAGGTATTCAGTTCACAGTTACAGAGTGAGCTAAGAGAGATGGGTGGGCATCCAACGCCCTTTGTACTGGGATGCTGGGACTGTAAGCACACAATCAAACCCTCTCTCTCTGATGACCCCGGCAGTGTCTCCTTTAAAGCAGCTGTGCCGGCTAAGCATCAGGAAAACTGTGGGGAAGCAGAGGCTGGGTGGGATTCCTGAACCTTCACCTCCCCACAAAGCTGATGCCGTATCTGCTCTTCCAGTCAGAGCAGAGGGATGCTCACAAACACTGAAATCACTTCCATCTTTCAACCCCAAACTCTGAGCACTTTCACATTCAGGCCAGCAGGGGGAGAACTTGCACAACCTGGCAGGATAATTCCACTAGGAGAGCTTCAAGATGAGTGTGAGCTGATTTATTATGCAAATAAAGAAACTTCTTGTTGGAAGATGCTTTTATAAAATATTCATTAGCAATAACACATATCAAATGAAAATAAAATCAAAGCACACAGATCTCTGAAAGACTAACTTTAACACAACATATGAATCCTCATTAATGTTGCATTTATTTCCAGGTTGTAAATAAAAGCTGGGCTTTATAGACGTATTAAAATACACGAGACAAATGTTTCTATTAATTCATTTTTCAGGTAAAAAAAAAAAAAAAATCTAACAATTAAAACAGAATACACAGAATACCTTAAATAAAAGTTGCCATGTCTCAGGTGGTTTCATGTGGGTTGGAGAAAAAATTTATTTAAAATCTTTAATATTTTATTTATTGGCATTGCTGCTTGAATT
>NW_006799955.1:730725-735191 GCF_000485575.1 Poecilia formosa
ATATATATATATATATATATATATATATCACCTTTGACACACAAAATGCACCTTTGGCACAGTGCTGCAAGGCTGCACACACTGATTACATAAGGCAATCGAATAATCTTGTTTTTATTTCATTGTAAAAACGAAAGTGTTTAGGTTGTATGTTTTTATCTCACAAGATAACGTACTACAGTAAATCAATATACAAAATAACACAGAGAACAGCTTTAAACAGGATTGAGATAGTACTGTGCACCTGCTATTTTACTTTATTCGGCTCTCAGTAATGTGAGTCAAAGATTTATTCTGGTGTCCGTGTTATCTTCATTTCCCAAAATGCAGCATTGTGGAGTTGTTGTCATTTGCTGTAATATATACAAGGAAATAACAATATCTTGATTTGACAAAGTCTTCTTTAGCTTGTAACAAAATCTTTCCTCATACTCGAAAACACTGACCTCTGATCAGAGTTTGTCATAATCCCAGAGGGACTGAAAGTAGAAAGCAAGTTTATAATTTGACTGAAAGAAAACACCAAGACTTAGCAACATAGCAGATGTTGTCACTGGAATAAACCGGGTTTTAAGGTGCTCCTTGACTTTTTCACATTTTGCGACATTATAGCCACTAACTGAAGTTTTGTTGGCATTTTAATCATAGATTTTAATTACATTTTAATCATTTTAATCATAGACCAACAATCAGATCAATTTCTGTCTCAATACTAAGGTCTGATCACCATCGGACCTGTAGAATCAAGAAACCCTTCTAAAGAAGATCTGACATGGAGCAGGCTAAAAGGTCTCAAAAAGCAACACGCCATGGCCTGATCAAAAGAATCTCACAAGCAGATGGGAAACAAATCACTGACATCTAACACTTTGTGATGTCAGTGGTCGGAAAAGCACTGTACAAGTTCAGTCTATTTACTGTTTATCATTCATCAGTCTGGAAGGATTAAGCTCAGTGTTGAGAATGTAGCAATAAGGAACTCTATGGGGGAATTTTAAGAAAACAAATGACTGCTGACCAAACAGAACACAAAGGTCAAGCATCATATTCCCCCCTCTCCACCCCAAAAAAAAACAACAAAAACACATCTTGATAACTTTTGGGAAAACGTACTGTAATAAAGACACAAAATTAATAGGAAAAAAAGTGGAGCATAATGAAATGTGTGTTCTGTTACATCTGCTGTTTTACCAACAGCATTTCAGAGAAGACCATTTTATTGAGAATGAAACACAGCGGTTGTAGTGTGATAGTCTGGGGTTGAGTTGCTGTAACTGATGGAATCATAAAATCTGCTCTTAACCAGAAAATGCAGGTGGAGGATGTGCAGGCAGAAGTTGGTGACCTTAAACTCAAGCAGATTTGGGCCGTGCACCCGGGCAGTGATCGGGATGACAAGCTGGACTTGCTTTTTCACACACGAAAAAGCAAGTCCAAAAGCAAGGTTATTTGGATGCCCTACCTTAAAAATTAAATGCATCTTTTCGAAACTCTATTTAAATTAATCTAGTTAATTTTGTCTAAAATTTTCGTTTGTTTTGAATGGCTGAAATGTAAAATAAGTTTCACAGTATATTTTTTTTAAAATAGAAATCTGGAAAAGTTGTGTAAACAACTTTTAACATTTACCACATATTCCCAATGGGATTTGGGTCTAGAATTTGATTGGGCCATTCATATTTGCTTGATCTAAACCATTTCATTATATATCTGGCTATATTTCAAAGTGTTGAACCTTCTCTCAAATCTCAGTTCCTATAAATCCTCTTAATAGTTTCCTTCCACCATTTCTCTCTATTTGGCTCCATGTCTGACCAGCTTCTCTAGTATCGCTAAAGAAAAGCATCCCCACAGGATGATGCTGTCACTACTTTTTACAGTCAGAATGGTGTAATCAGGGTTTTGCTTTTTTGCCCTGAACTCACTGCAGCACTTTCTTCTGCCACTGACTGGCTTCTGGCAAACTGAAAATGTGGCTTCTCTCATAGGTCCTCTCGTAAATTCATCCTCTCACGATTTGAAAGGATGAATTTAATTAGGTTGCGCATTGTAAGCATCGATCTAACCAGTTCATTCACAGTGACGTGTATGGAGCGAGTTCCTCCATGGAGATTAACATCGTCCACATGGCGACCAAAGCGAAAGTCACTCAGCTCGCCCACATCCGCCTAGTTAAATGCAGCTCTCATTAAGTTTGCATCGATCCCTTTGTTCCAATTTGCTGACCAAACTAAATCATCGCCTGCTTTCCAAATGCAGCACAAGTGCCCAGGAGTCAGAAACACACTGTGGCATGTTTCGATTTAACCGGTTGTTTAATGTAAAAATCAATTTCCGTGGAGAAGCCTCCGACTCCTGCAGCTGCAGGGAAACACATTTTGTAAACACTGCTCAGTAGTTAGTTGGATCGTGACAAATCGGCGGGAGGACTCTGTCAGGGAATGGCGGTCACATGTCCATTTGAAGAACGATCCACTTCAGTCATAGTTGCATTTCTGACGGAGGGTGCTCCTCGTCCTCGCAGTGCAGCCTGATGTTTTCCTACATTTAGCCAGGTACGCCGCAGCACTCAGCTGCACTTAAAATCAGCCTATGTATGTGTGAGACCAAAGCTTTTACTAGTATTCTCCAGAGGAACACACTCCATTAACCCCCCCCATCCTGTTCCTTCCTTCCTTCCTGTTTCTCTATATACAGTGGCACTTTCTACCTCCCAAAAAATTTCCAAATGGCCTTTTTCGTGAGGAATTGAGGAGAAACTTGCGCACGAAAGAGCAAGTTTGCATCTAGTGAAAGAGTGTTTGTCATACATTCATCTTTCTTTGACAAACTACAGGAGAACAAGAATACGAAGATGAGGAGGCTGCTTGCATACAACGGCGCTTACAGAGGCATTCACATCCCATCAACTATTTTGTATTACAAACTTTAATGCATTTTAATGAAAATTTGTAGTCATCCCACCTGAATTAATGCTTTGTAGAACCAGCTGCCACTTTAATTACAGCTACACGTTTTGGGGGTTTATTTTCACACTAACTTCATACATAGAAACTGGATATTTTGTCCTTCTATCCTAACCTCAGACTGGATGGAGAGCATAATTTTTCAGTATAAATGTTTAATTGCTGCCACCGATTCTCAATTGGATTTTGACCTGGACTTTGCTTGGGGAATGGTTCAACTCACGCTTTCATCTAAATCTCCTCCCTGTTGCCCCGGCTACGAGTTTCTGGTGGTCGTGCTGCTGAAAAGTGAACTTGTGAATAAGTCTTAGAACCTGCTTCCACATCCCTGTTAAACACATTCCCATGTCATGATGATGCCTCCACCATGTTTCACAGTGGGGATAATCAGGGTGGAGTGCAGTGCGAGTTTTCCTCTACACAGAGAATGTCCCTATGTTTGGAGTTACCCATAAATGGCTTACAGCAAACTGCAAATTCAAGTTGCTGTGACTTTCATTCAATCAGGGCTTTGCTCTCGTCTCTTTCCAAATTTTAATTAAGGTTTGAATCTTTACAGCTCCTGTGGAGTTACCACTGGTCTCTTGTCTGCTTCGCAAAAATTCTGCTCTCTGGTCCTTAATCAAGCGAATTAAGGGGAAGGGAGTAAAGGGGGCTAAATATAACTGCACACCACACTTTTCAGATTTTTACGACCAAAAAAGTTGGAAACCGAGCCGCTTTTCTTCCCACTTCACAGTTACACAACAACTTCAAGTTGCTTGGTTACATAAAATCCTAACAAATAAATTAATGTTGGCGGCTGTAAAAGGGATCTGAATACTTTTTCAACGTACTGTAGCCTGAAGCCTTCAAGAGTCAAACATTCAGTGGTATCCGACGAAAAAATAAAATGGAATTTTTTACTTTTTTTTAAACAATCAAAGGAAGATTAGCTTTCTCACGTTACACGAATCACTCCAAGTGGCAACCACTCACCGCAAACAAACGGCGGTTGTTGATTTCAGTCATCTCTCGGGTGTGCAAACATCTAATAACAAGCTCACTCCTCACACCCCGGCTCGCGTCCTGATTGCTCCGAGCTGGATCTTGTTAACGATATCAGCGCTTCCCACTAAGATACAAGTGGGTTGTGCCACGTCCTTGTGCTCTGCCAGTAATTGCTTTGGTATTTTTAGTTGAGTTTAGTGTTGGGGTAATTAAAATAAAATGAGGTGGTGGAGACGCAGTTCTCTCCTGGGCTCCCGGGTCTGAGCGTGGAGAAGTTTAGTAAGGTCATTCGCTGCAATGTTTTCAATTACAAAGCTCCGTTTTAATGGGAGCTTATTAAAGAGAGGGAATAATTTTGCATAACCGGGCAACTTTAGTGGCTGAAACAGCTAGAGCTGAAGAAGAAGGCGGGTATTTAAATGCCATCTTTAGATTCATAACAAAGACTTGACCAAAAAAACAAAAACAAAACAGTAAAGGTTGAATAAAAAGGATTTATTTTATAATATG
>NW_006799955.1:735337-810138 GCF_000485575.1 Poecilia formosa
CCTTATTATGACTAATCTTTCAAACAAATTCTAATAAATGTTATTAATTTAAATTATGTTTTCACGATCAGCCACAACAGAACCTATCAATCCATTACACATTAACCTAGCATGTGTAATCTCTTAGCTCCGCATGGACCGACACGTCTCGATAGTCAGCTCCGCTGCTCTTCAGGACGGCGGCCAGTGGGGCCTGGGCGGGTGGAGCAGAGGACCGGCGTCCCATCACGCGGTCAACTGTGGCCCGGCCGGAGCCGTCAGCGCCTCCCGGAGGGCTGACAGACGCAGGTGGAGGTGCCGGCGGCAGGTCAGCTCGGCCGCTGAGCCGTACCCAGCAGGTAGAGGCACAGCAGGTTCAGCGCTAGCAGGACCAGCACCAGCCCAGTGAGAACCTTCTGCACCCACAGACACGAGTTCATTTTCTGCTCCAGTCGAGAGTTGCAGGCCATCACTCGCATAAGCTGGTTAAAAAAATAAAATAAAATAAAATAAAAAACAGCTGGAGTTAGGGTTGGGACTGCATATCACAATTTTATCAGCAAAAAATATTGCTTGCATAGGAGTCATGATGCATTTGTGCTTTGTGTGCAGGTGGTGTTTGTTAGAGGAAATTAAAGTGTTCTGGTGAAGTCATAAAGAGCCTGTGCTGCCATGCAACCAGGAGGTTTTACTGCCACCATATCAGCTGCCCCATGTCTGTTCTTTCAGGCAGGAAGCGTTCCGATAACAGGAAGTCTACAGCAAAGTCTCGGTTTAATCCAACTGAGCTCGTGCTGAGTTCAGAAAACTTGGCAGCATTTTTAAAACATTAGAGTTAAAGTGAAAATCTACATTATGTAGTGAATTAACCCTTATATTAATACGGATGATGCTAAAGTCCGTGTCAAATGTCTATACAATTTGTCTCGATAGCAACCAGAATTTTTTTCTTCCCCCCCTACTATAAATAATTGACTGCCTCTGTCAGGAAAAAGCTAGAAAAATAAACATTTTAAATGATTATGATAGAACAGGCTGCAGGCGTTTCGTTTGATCAAATTGGACTTACTTCTGGGATGAAACAAACAGCACACTGACGTCATGCAACCTTTGACTGTACTTGGCATTAATAACTTCTGAATGAGCTGGAGCCTAAGTCTCTATGTGTCCGTGGTAAACTTCAATAGTAATGGCACCTATGCCTTTAGCTTACGCCCAGTGATGCATGCGTAACGGCAAAGTGGTGGCGTTGTGAAAATCCTGGCATCAGAACTCACCGTCGTGCTCAACTCCTGCTGCCCGTTGGTCGATGTCTCCCCCAGGCTGTCCCTATGAGGGACGGCTGCCGACTTAACACTGTCCAGAACATGACAACGCAATCTGCAAGGAGGTCAGAGTCCAATGAGCAGATGTGCAAAACCGGCCCCACTTGATCAAAAAGGTACTTAGAGATCGACATGAAAACATGTAAAATGTGTTAGAAATGTGAAAATGTGTCTTCTTTCTCCTCGAGAGGAGAAAGAAGAGTAGTAAGAGGAAATTTGGATTCAAATTAATAGACTTAGTATGATTAATTCCTACTGAATTAGTCAACTCTGATATGCAAATACAGCTTAGTAAATTAGAAAATGATCAAAAAGTTGATTTACTATAGGAATTCACAATGGACAAGGTCTTACTGCTCATTTATGGATGGATAGAAAGCATACATGTATTAACCGTTTTCATTTTCATGTTGACTGGTGTTTTACAATTATGTAATTGTCCTCCACTCTGTCTACATCGCATTTTATCAACAGGAGAAATAAAAGGAAACGAATACACACCGGTGCTCCATGATTTTGTTTTTTTGGACATCCTTCCAGAATTGAGTGAGTTCTTGTGATCCAGTGTTTTCCATTTCTGCAGCCATGATCAAAAATCTATCTTGTGGCGAGGCCTGGGAACCTGCACAGAACGCATCCATAAAACCATTTCAATAAACTATTATGGTTGATTTTGTAAAAAGTGGTGGGAGTGGGTCTGGGATCTCATGATTTTTGCTGGCAATATAACTTTTAATAAACCAAAGATATCGATGAATTGTGCTGTGACATTAAATGTGAGAATTACCTGGAAAGTAACAAAAATCAGTGGCAATAAAACTGACTTAAATTACAGTTTGAAAAACCTTTGTAAGGAAAAGAAGAAGAAAAAAAAATATCAAGACAGCAGCATAAAAACCAAGGTAACAGCCAGGTTTGCTGATTCTCCTCAGATACGCTCAGCACATCAAACCTCAAACTGACGTGTCGGTGTTTGAAGGTTGCACTTTGGTTCAACTCTCTGTCAGCTACCTGACTGTTTTGTTTTGGGAGGGGGAGTTTCTTTTATCTCACCTGAAATATGCATGTCGGGCAAAGAAAAAGTGACTGCCTGCACTTTGGGGAAGGTAACGCAGTGCAGCGTTTGATTATTCTAAAGCTCAGCTGCTGCGCATAGCGTGCAGAGCGTTAAGTGCTGTACCTCCATGCAAGGACACCACTATGTCCACCGAGGCCCCCGGTTCACAGCTGCTGCTGCTGGGCTTCACCCGGTACTTCTCGGGCGCCGTGGTGCGAACCTGCGCACGCAGAGGCACACGGGGCTCGTTAATTAAACGTTTTGATTCGTTACCAGGCGCGACGGTGTGATGACTCTCTCATAACGCCAGAGTGAAATGATTTCACAATTACCTTAAAAGCCACCTGATTTTTGGTGACGTTGCTCAGAATAATAAGGCATTTCTTCTCGTTCTCACCGGAACCAAAGCTGAGCTCCTCAGAAGGACTGAAGCAGAAAAGAGATGGAGAGAAAAAAAAAAAAAGGAGGTTTTTGTTACAACTACAGCACAAAAAAAAACAAAAAAAACATTTGAATCAAAACCAGAGGCTCATATATTAGAAAATGTGGCAAAAATTAAAAAAAAAAGAAAAAAAAAAAGCCTCGGTTTTCATTTGTCACTCCACACGCTTTGTTATTAAATCTTATTACATTCCGTTCTGGTGCATTTCTCGTTCCTTGGCGTCTGTGAGGTCTAATTATCTGGGGATATGAACCTTTTCCTGCTAACCACCATGCCTTCCCTAAGGGACAGTTTCTGTGGAAATGTGCTATAAAGAATGAAAATGGAATTTCTTTGTTTATATATTGGCTACAAACTATATTTTGCCTCACTGTGAAGGGAGGGGAAAAAAATAAACGGATCCTGACTATTGATGTGTCAATCAACATTCAATCAAATTCCTGAATCTTAAACTCAGTTGAATGAAAATGGTATTTATAGCACCCTCCATACTTATTGGCCCCATGGCTGATGTGTTCGAAAAGTCATACAGTCAATTTATCTTTTATTAGAGCAACATAATTCTACACTAAAAATTCTGTAAAAACGTCACCCTTTGCTAATCGGACCAAAGGACATCCGAGGACTATCATACAAAAAAGAACAACTTGAGCACAACCCGTTTATTATACTTGGACAAATAAAGCAAATGATTTGTTTAAAAAAAATGGTTTATATTCTTTAAGTGTTTTTCTCTTATATTCTTAAGAGAAAAACTGAAGCAAAACAGAAAATATTTAACAATACCCAAGGTAAAGTGTCTTTCAACATATTCATCTTATTCTCTTGCCAGAAATAAACTCAATGGTGAACTTGGTTTTTCACTGCAGAATTTCTTCACCACTCAAATTACAATACTGAATTTTTCAGTGTGCGACTATACTACCGTGATAAAAATAATTAACTCACCTTAAAAAAATAAAATAAAATATGAAGATAATTCAAAACAAGACTGCTCGGTATAAAGACCATGAACTTTTTCTAGTGCAGTCCTTAGGTTATTGGTTGTTGAGCTGTGGTCCAGTTTAAATTAACAGGAAATAATAATAATAATAATAATAATAATAATAATTGTATGTGGGTTTTTAAAAAAATCGACCAACAAAATTAAGCTATACGTTAAAATAAATTACATAAGTGATGCAACTTCCACGAAAAAAAAAAAAACAAAACAAAAAAAACAAAACAAAGAAACACACAAAAGTAAATGTTCCCATTTTAATTTCTGAACTTATCCCAATGGAAAGTTTATTAACAGATGGGTATTTTTGTTTATTGGAGCAGAAAATCTAAATTTGGCATGAGATGAACAGCCAACAAAATAGAGCAACAAATTTTATAGCCAAAAGGAGAAAAACAAAACAAAAAAAAACACAAAAAGCCCAGTGCTTTATAATTTAGGCACAACGTTCTTTTTGCTTTCCTTGTGATGAGGAGCACCTAATTTGTCCTCCAATCAAGTTTACAGCAGTCCAATTTGCAGGGCATGTGATTAGACCGACTTGGCTTCAGTGCACAGTGAACACTGGGGACCTAAGCTTTGCAAACAAGGAAACCAGTATAGATTTTAATATTTTATTTAAATGCAGCCTAGTTATGTTCCATGGCCTAAAACTGCCAAGAATAAAGCCTTTTTTTCCCCCTCTCTTCTTAATGGCCTTGTGTATTCTTTTCTCCCTTCAAACAGCTGTAGAAACAGGCTCAGAGCGAGCCTAGGAACCTCTGGCAAACACAAGATCAAAGACCACTACTCTCTTCTGAAGCCCCCAGCCTTGAATTAAAAGCTAACAGAGCTCCGAAGTATAACTGCATTTAAGGCTCGGTTTAATCGGTTTATCTCTATAATTCACAGCTCAGAGCAGTCAGAAATCCTCACTTCAAAGCCGCCACACAGTGGAAACAGAACTCGGCTGACATTATTCTTGAAAATGACATCATATAGTACGAGGTTTAAAACAAAAAAAAAAAAAAAAAAGTTGCAGCACTTGAAACAAATTGATTTGAATGCCAATGAATATTGGATTCAAATTCCTATGAAAATGTTCCTTTTTTTTAAATGTTTTTGCAATATTACATGTTGGTGGAACACAAGTTGCCCATTATTGTGAAATGGTAGAGTGATTTTATTAAAACATGTTTTTATTAAAACAAACAAAAAAAAATGTTATTTTGAAATCAGAATAATTTTCTTCCACTTGACAATCACAAATAAGACATATTAAAGTTTGCGGTTGTTCTGTGAAAAATGTTTCAAAAGGTCAAAGGGTAAGCCTCCTTCTGCAAGGCTTTTTCTGAACGACTGTGTGCCGTGAAGGAAAAGAGGATCCTGGCGCCCCTGTTGAGTGGTAATTAATTGCTTGCCGGCGTTTCTTAGTAGAATGGGTTTCAGCGTTTGATTTACAACACCAACTCATTTTTAATCAATGAAAGATCGACTGGAAACATCCTGGATTCCTGCTCACGTCTCACAAGATCAATCAGGGCAAAAAGGCAGAAAAACATCAATAATGACCTGAAGCGTCAAGTCGATGTGTGAAAAACTTAACTTTTTGCAACCAAAAGAGAAAAGAAAAAAAAAGAAAAGAAAAAAAGTGCAATTTTTTTGTGTGCACCAATTCAAATTACAACTATTTTACTCCATCTATGCATTCTATAAGGCACCAGTATATCAATTTTATTATAAACATTTCCTTCAAAATGTTTTAGAATGATAATATTTGGCTACTGGGAATTTCTTCTTCATATGTTGTGAGCAAAGAACAAAAAACATAAACTACATTTCCTTCAAAATGTTTTAGAATGATAATATTTGGCTACTGGGAATTTCTTCTTCATATGTTGTGAGCAAAGAACAAAAAACATAAACTACTAAAATAACAATTAGCACCGGGATAATAGAATAAAACAATCACATGGTAACTAAGATGGCTACCCTGGCTTCAGGTCTTACAAATGAGTTTTAAATCCAGCATAGAAGCACATTACAACACAGCCTGATTACAGCTGGAGATAAGATCCAGATAGGTGCTATCATGCCTAACCGTTAGTGCTGCTAGGTAAAAGCAAACTGATACGTTCTGCCCTATTTGCGCTGAAATGAAGCAGCGAGGAGAAATTCTGCAGGGGCCTGAACAAACACTCAGAAATGGGTTAAAACTCACAAAGGGATTGTGCAGTAATTGTGCGCTCAGCATGTACCGTTTCAGGCTTAGGTTTTAGCATGTGAGCCCGTTTGCTCAGATCGTCTTCTGAAACACTTTTCAGAAGACAACTACAACATGGCCAGACTGGATAAATTAATATGTCCCGGTCTTATTTTAAAAAAAAAATGTGGACAAAGCTCAATTATAATTCCAGCTGACTCACACAGTTAAAATCAACGTCACCAAAGCTATGCAGAAGTGTGGACGTTTTTTTTTTTTTTTTTTTTATAATTCCAGCTGACTCACACAGTTAAAATCAACGTCACCAAAGCTATGCAGAAGTGTGGACGTTTTTTTTTTTTTTTTTTAACAAACAAAGCACTTCCCCTTTTGTTCTTTTTCACTCTCCAGTTCTTTCATACTTCCTGCTACAATTACTGTTATATTCATCAACAAAGAGCACAGTCATTTTCATATACGACCTTCATTTGTATAGCAACGGCGGAAAATTTCCGTGACAGTTTTCATATCGTTACGCTCAAACACGGATGAGAAAATGGTCTTTGAGAGACTTCCTGCTTTTGTAGGTGTGATGAAAACAGTTTGATGTGTCGATAGTTGTGCACACGGAGTCACGAGTAAAGTTGGCTTGGCTGCAAATATAAATGGAGCAGTTTTCTATGTCATTTACATGTACAGCGGATATGAAAAGCGTAACCACGACTGTTGGAAGGTCGGGTCTTAGGGACTCATAAAGGACAAGGACACCAGAGGGAATTATTTCAAAGCTTCTTTGTCTTTAATGTAACATTTATCTGGTAAATACTGATACTAAAAAATTTAACAAATCTATCAGGAGGGGGAAAAAAAATAAGTGTAGTAACTGGTTGCAAAAGTGTTTGCATCCTTTACCAATACTCCAATTAACTATTCATTCAGTTTCAGCAATCAGAATATTTTATATCCACTGTATAGAAATATGGATTAATATGCTGGATTGACCTGCTAGAAAACTAGCAGCAGCATATTTATATTCCCACATGGGTCCATAGCATGATGATTCAGAGTGACAGACAGCTACGCTCTCTGATCCATCAGTTTCTTGTCAGTCTGCATGACTTCACACTTACTCCTAAAGGACTGTTTGTTAAAAGGAAGGGCAAAGACGGAAAGGACACAAGCTAAAAAAAGAAGAAAAAAAAACAAACAAACTGGTTTTTCTTAGGTAAAGACCAGATAAAATAATCTTGAAGTAAGCATCCAAAACACAACACTTTGCAGCACTTTAGACTATTAGAAGTTGATAAAAATTACAATAGACTAACATTAAAACAATGAATATTCACCAAAAACTAAGTTTAGTCTATCTTTAAAGATCCAAACTTAAAAGTAAAGCAAGAAGACAAGGAAAAGCTGCAGTTTGTCCCATTTGGTCTGGGTTTTTATCCATTTAAAATATTTATACACATCTATGCCATCAACCATTAACCACCCTTGATAACTGATGTTTTCAAACCTAAGAAACTCAATACCTTAAATGAAAGTCTTTCGGCCAACCGATTTCCTGCATTTTGGGAGATCGATACTTAGATGTGAATCTGATCTCTTATCCCCCGATCTTGGCTACCTCAAAATAAAATCCTAAAAATGCAGTTAACAATAGTCACCCCACTGTTGCTAACTCGGCGACATTCTTGATATAGTTAGCAACATAAAACAAAAACAACAACAACAACAACAAAAAAAAAACTATTGGTATTGACCAAAATTGGAATCTGAAGGTCAGGCTTTTTAAAGATCGGTAATCGGCGATCAGTCAGAAAACTACAATCGGTTCACCCCTAGTGATTACAGATGGATTATATCCGCTGGTCATAAAAAAAAGATTATATCCAATCAATCTACAGTTAAGATGTTGTTTGCTTAAGACAGGGCTCTCCAAAGTCGGTCCTCGAGGGCCGGCATCCTACATGTTTTAGTTCTCTCCCTGGTGGTAGTAACAACCTCCTCAGCAAGTCAATGTTCTCCTTAGGCCTTCTAACGAGCCATCGTTTGATGCAGGTGTGCTAAACCAGGGAGAGAACTAAAACATGAGGGATGCCGGCCCTCGAGGACCGACTTTGGACACCGCTGGTTTAAGATATTAAAAAGGGGTAGTTCTAGTTCTAGAGGCCTCACAAAAATATTCACACCACTGGATCCACGTTTTTTCATGCTACAACCACAAACTCAAATGTATTTTATATGTCCTCCCAACTCCTGTATTTAGTTGAACATGAGGACTAAAAATGTAGTTAACAATAGTCTCCCCACTGTTGCTAACTCGGCGACATTCTTGATATGTCGCCGAGTTGAGGACTGGTCAACTTTGACCAGTCCTCATGCCCCTCCTGAGGAAAAGCCATGATGCTGCCTCCTCTGTGTTTCAAGGTGGGGAGGACGTGTTCAAGTTGATGTGCTCCCTTAGTTTCCCATGCTATTTATCCTATGGGAGACTAATAAATTATCTTATAAATAATATACACATAAAGTGAGAAGATAAAGCGGGGCCTACCTAACATCTAGCAGAAGACCTTTGAAGGTGGTGAGCGGCTTCCTGACTCCTTTCACTCTCACGTTTGTGTCTCTTTCACCGTCCTCCGACCTTAAGCTTTCTTCTAGAAAATTCACCTGAAACGGAAAAAGACCACATAGTTAGAAAACACACAAAAGACACAGAATGTAATCATCGAAACCTCGCCTAGCATCCCGTCTTATAATCAAACATTTGACCTTTGGCCTCCAAGTAGAGGTCGCTATGAGTTAGTACAAGAAATCACAGTCAACTTTAATTAATAAGCTACTCTGTTAAAAAAAATAAATAAATAAATGTCATCGTTACCAGAATGAAATCCTAATAGAAAAACTTTATTTTTACTTTGTGGATGTACTGTCAATCAGACTCCTGAATTTTGCTCTTGGCAGCATCCAGAGAGAATGGAAAAATAAAACCAAGCATATCCATGAAAATAAGGAACCAGTGTAACCCTGTAATCTCATGACTTTTGACATTAAAAAAAAAAAAAAAAAAACCTCATGAACCAAAGTAGGTCATTCGGGATAGAGTCATGAGATACCTCACACGGGGGAGCAGCAAAAGGCTCATGAACTTTGACCCGAATCCTTCCCAGACAGAACACCGACCACACAAAGGCTGACTAGACAGGCAGACGTGCTACATGACCGGCTGAGCCTTTAAAATATATGGATGCTTGAGCCACAAAGAATGTACAGTGGATGGGACAGTGAAAACATCAGGAGACGGTAAACGAGAGTAAAGGAAGGAGCCAGTTGGGGGAAATGCGTGAGCAAACACTGCTGACTCAAAGGGGAAGTGTGTATTCCCAGTTTATAAGCTAAAAAATGTGCAAAGTTGTGTCTCCCTTTCTTGCAACTGCATCCTAAAAAACAAAACAAAAAAAAAAGACATCAGGAGATTGTCAGCTTCCAGTTTGATTATTTATTGAATTTCAAGAGAAAACTCAACACAATTATGTAAGAATCACATGTAAAGTGATTTGAAAAGTATAACAACTTCAAATTAGAGGGAAAAGTAAATGCTTAAAAGGAGATTGCACTTTATTACAGATACTGGAATTAAAAGTACATTGTAGTGATGAGAACAATCATTGGCCCCTTTTCTGACTCCCGTAATACAATTTCAAAAATCCATTATAGATTAATAGGGAACAAAAAAATAGAGGGCAATCTAATACGAGAAACAAATTAAGAGGCTATAGCAGAATGAAGAAATTAAAGATCATTATAAAAGAAAGACATTTAAAATGCTCTTTCCATACATTGCACAATAAATGAAATGAATAGACAACTGACTTGTATTTGAAATGCACATGGTCAAGTATCCTTCTCTGCGCAATACAAATTAAGGCACACAGCAAACACTGTCAACACTGTTAAAAACTTTCAAGTTTCAGACTTGGCTAGAGATAATATCAGATTGTAAGGCACACAAGGCTTACATTAAAAAAGCAGCTTCAAATGGCAGGTTTGATTAAAGGATTAAGTGCTAGGGGTTAATAAGTTAGTCTACTGTAATAAAACAATAATTATCTTAGTAGTTATTAATCGGGAGGTTAGATGAGACAAATAATGTGAAATATTTATGGACATCAGGGAGTGTGCTGACCTTTTATAAAAGCTAATTAAACCGTGAAATGTGCGTCTCGCTTACATCGGTGTTTCCGAGGCGTGCAAAAAACCCCCAAAAAACAGCCCATTAAAAAAGGCATCATCCGGTAATCACAAGGACGCAAATTTGTTGGGGCCAAATTGGAAATGTGAGATCCATGACGGGCGAAGGAATGGGCTCGTGTAGGAGCGGTGGTGGGAACTTGGGTCGACTTTAGCGGGAGGCGTACTCATGTCACATGAGTACAACCTGCCTCTCCAGCCTGCAGAGATCTTCCAGACATGGAGCTTCTGCTGTAGTTGTGATCCTAAAATCGCTTTACCACAGCCACCCCTTGTTTCCGCAACCAGAAAAGGGAAAAAAAAAAAAAAAAACAACAAAAAAGAAAGAGAAAATTAGCTTAAAGGAGCCATTAAGCCATCAGCTCAGTGCTTCTGGACCTCAGAGGACATCAACCAGACAGATGGTTGATGTGGGGAAAGTGGAGGCGTGTCTGAAAGAGACTTTTATTCATTTAGATAAGATGGATCAGAAGGAAAAGAATTAAATGTTGTGCGGAATGTTCTCAGACGAGCTCAAAGCGCCGACAGCCTGTTGTAACAACACAGAACCACATGTTTAGTCACACTTACGGCAAGAAATTCAACAACAACAAAAAAACCCGACACTCTACATTAATACTTTTATGCTAAAAAAAAAGACCAACTAAACCAAAACCCTAACCTGTCAGTCAGTCAGCATTCCCATTCCTTCACCAATCTTTCATTTCAACCTTTTCCTTTAACTGGTCATCCTTGCTTTAAATACTTATATCACTTATAAAATATGGGTTTAGGTATGACCCTACAAAGTAGCAGAGTCACACAGCACCGCCACACCGCTGCTGCAAACTGCCAGTCAGCTGACTGAAAGAGGCTTCTGCACTTTCCTCTTGTTTTTCCTGCCTGTCTGGAAATACTCCCAGTACTGAAAAAATGCACAGAATCCTGTTGTGGAAACTAAAGAAGAACCTTCCCCACTATTATTATTAGCTTGCTTTACTTCTATTAAGCGCAAGGACAAAATGCATATGATTCTCCAGAATAAAAAAAACTGAAAGCTTTGACTAGATGCCTCTAAAGAGGAATTACCATATAATACTACAGCTATAAATGAGGACGCTTTCCGCCAAGAGGAGGTTGTTAATAACTGGGTGGCCGTAATTTGGTGATGGAAGCAGCTCAGACTACTGTTGTAAATGATTGCAGTTTTTCAGACGAGCTGCTCAGTGACTTTTCACCCTGAATATTCAGGAAATGTTTATTAGATCATCTGACAGCCTTATTTATAGCCTTCCTTCTGACATGCACTCGGGAATAGATTACTTTGTTTCTGAGGAGTTTCCTAAGACTGATTGTGTAAATATATTTTGACAAGCTAGCGAGAAAAACATCTTCCTCTTCCTGACATGGCTGACTTAAATAGTCTGATGCGTGGAGGACTTTTGTGCTTTTACATAAAATAATTAGCTCAAAATAGCCTTTTGTCAACTTGTACTCCTTTTGTGTATCCATGTACTTAACAGTTGTTTATTGGTTTACGTCTCTTGGTAGTCTGATAATTCTGATAAATTATGGAGATAAATGGTCATAAAAAAGACTGAAATCTCATGTATTATTTAATAATACTGTGTGCATTCTTTTTCAAAAGTTTTCCATCCCATTTTCTATAAATGCGGTTCTGATTCCTGTTTGGATCAGTCAACTTATGAAATGTTAGAGATCAACGCTGAGCAATCTCCTGCTGGCAGAAATTATTCAATGGAGTCAAATAACTCAGCTGTCAAATCAAGCATGAAAAGAACAAAATGAGAAACAAACGGGGTTTCATAATCCACTTGAAACGTCTCGCGGGAGACAGCGACTTTCTGGACCAAAAAGTCAGGAAAGAATACTGCAAAAGTACAAAATGACTCAAATCAAATAATAATAAGAAACGATTTAAAGACAGCAATGTAACTTTTAAGAACAAATAGGATTCTTTTTCCCTACGAAGAACACAACATAAGCTCAAACCTCAGCCTGTAGATTACACTTAGGCTGACAAGTAAATGATGTGGCTTGCTTTAAAAGTCTTAATCTCTTGTGAATAATCAGCGTGGCAGCTTTTTTAACAATCGGATCATTGTTTGTCCAGTAAAGCCTTGTGGGAGTAGCTCTGGCTAACGTGGTTCGTCTCATGTAGACTGCAGCTCAACCTGCTGTGTGTCCACATATCTGTGGACATATTACAAACCCTGACTCTCCCTTTGTCATTTGAATCCTCTATGAAGCTGAATATAGCAGTCAAAAACTTACAGAAAAAATGGAAAAAGTGTAAGTTTAATCTTTTTCAAATACGACAACGTATATATACAACGTTGTAGTACTCGCTTGTGTGTTGCAATTCTAGATTTTTCCAGACTTGATTTTCCAGAGTTCCTGGCAATTTTAGCCAATTTTTAAAGTATAAATACTTTCCATATGAGTTTATGGAAAATGTCTCTGAAGACATACACATAAATAGATGCACACATAGATAGATTATCATGGACAAAATGATAATTAGAAAGAGGAATGATGAATGATGGATAAAAATGATGGTTGGATAAAAGATCGCTAGGGAAACATATAGACTGATGCATGAACACAAATCTTAAGAGAATGAGGGAGAAAAATAGAAAAAAGTCTGGAAACATTTTTTTTTCTATACTCCCATTATACTTATTCCACACTAATCCAAAATTAGAATCATATTCCAGAGTTTTACAGCTTGCGTAGAAACCCTGTAAATGTGTCCACCTTATGTCGTTTATTAATTTACGGTTTGTTTTCATAAAGTATCATTCAAGGAAAAAAAAAAAACGCAAAAGGAAGCATAAAAATATCGTGACAGGAGATCTGGGTAATCCTGACGGGGAGTCAGAAGAGAATCTGTGACATACATGACACGAGCTGCAGGCTGTCTACATCCAGGGTGAAGCAATGAGAAACCATACTGAGAAGGAGGCGACAGCAGCTTTAACATTTCCAGGCTGCAAGCCGTCTCAGTGATGGCGCTTCATGATGCGGGGAGGAGGAATCTTTTGACAGCATGGAAGAGCTTAAGTAACAGACCTTCTGTGGACACCATGAGGAACTGAAGAGCAGCAGCGTGCCTGTGAAGGCTTAGCTGGATTTAATGCAAGCCAAAAAAAACCCCCTAAAGAACAAACTCAACAGACACCATGAAACACAGCTTACTGATAATCACATAGCCGGCCTGATTACACTCTGAAATCTGGAGGTCCTGACTAAAAACAGGACAAGAGGAGTTTAAAATGTGCAAAGTCACAACCTGGTCACCTCTGTCTGAAATGAGTCAATCTAAAAAACTAAAGCCGGGTGCTGCTAAATGTGTCGGAGTCAAATAAATCACACTTCGTTCTCAATCATATAAGACGATACAACTATGACCCATCCAAAATCAAATTCATGAGGTCCAAAGCATAATTCTAGAAAACACATGGTGCAGCTGAGTCTCATATGTATACTTTTGCAAGAAACTAACATAATTTCTTTTTGTCATCATTTTGGGTTTTCATAGCAAAAATAAAAAGATTTATTCGATGTATTCACGAAACAATTTACCTTTTTGGGCTTTGCCACGATCTCGGAGTTGAAGCTGGACTCGAGGGTGTCTCGGCTCTCCATTTCACCCTCTTTGCTCTCGGCGTCGTCCTCGCCCGCCATCGGCCCGTTCTCGCACAGCGGGGTTTGGAAGTCATCGTCCGGAAGAGGCGGGTACGTGTACTTGAAGTTGTCCTGGAAGAAAGGGGGCACATCATCTTGCTTACTGCAAATCTGGCATGTAAAGTGCAACTGATGGGTTCCAATTTATAATTATAATATTTTATGTCTAATTAAAACAGAAAGTTATTAACTTTAAACGTGTCAGACGGGAAAAAAAAAATTGCAAAGGGAAGATGTTTTATGATGTAATGAGGTTAATAGATTCACAAAAACTACACGACCCATATAAGAGGAAAATATACACTTGATCATTTTTTAGCAATTTCTAAAATATTTTAACATCATAGCAAAACATATAGAACCTCGCATCATTAGTTGTAGTTATTGAATTTTTTTGTACTTTTTCTTACATTAAGACCACAAACCTACATGTCTCTTTGTGCGACTGCATACATCAGAGCAATATGAAGCAGGACATAACTGTAAAATTATAGAAAAGAGGTTTATGGTTTTCCAAGAGCGCCTATGGACAAAAATATGCCATGCAGTTGTATGTCATTTAATCTCAGTATAAAAGCCGCCGTTTTGTGAAAAACCTCAGAGGTATGTTAGAAAACATCAGAGAACAATTAGCAATATGAAAACTAAGGAGCACAGCAGACAGGTCAGACGTAGAAATTATCCAATCGAGTCAAATAACTCGGTTGTCAAATCAAGCATAAAAAGTACAAAATGAGAAACAAACGGGTTTCATAATCCATGTGAAACGTCTCGCGGGACGTTTTACACGGAAACGTCAGGGAGAGAGTTGAGGAAGTTCAAAGTAGAGTTGGATTACAAAACAATACTCTAAGCCAGGGGTGCCCAAGTCCAGTCCTCGAGAGCTACCATCCTGCAAGTTTTAGAAGTATCCTTACTCCGACAGACCAGGATCAGCTCTACAGAGGCCTGATAACGAGCCATTCATTTGATTCAGGTGTGTTAAAGAAGGGATGCATCTGAAAGTTGCAGGATGGTAGCTCTCGAGGACTTGACTTGGGCACCCCTGCTCTAAGTATTGAACAGTTCACTGATCACTGTTCAAGCCATCATCCAAAAGCGAAAAGGACGATGCACATCTGCCAACCCAACGACAGGTAGAAAACAAGCTATCCTGACAGGACAGGTGGGCTATTACTAATCAGAATAGCAGCAAACCAGAACAACCAAAACATACAGCCAAAGATGCAACAGGATGTTTAGAAAGCACATTATTGAGCTAATATGGCCTAGTCCAAACCAAAATCCAGTTGAATATCTGTAGATATATATGTATGCAAAATAAATTCAGTGTCTATATGTGCAGCAGTAATTGCAGCGAAAGATTCTACAGGATATACATTTGACATATTAGTAAAAAATGTAAAACCCTTGTATCATTTTCCATCCACATCCCACCAAAATACATTAAGGTTTGTTTTTGTGGTACATTTAAAAATGTGAAAAGGTTTAAGAAGTAAGAATACTTTTGAAAGGCTAATTAACAGCCATTTGATATAATGGAGTTTCTCCAAAATGTAAAAAAAAATATTAGCCGATTCTAACATTTATTTTCTAAATGAAACAAATCAGAGAATTGAGCACATCGAGGGGGGTGACGAAAAACACAGGAGCATACCGATCCACCCAGGTGAGGCGGCAGGTGCTCTGCACCAATATATGTGTGAATCTCAGCTTTGGTTGCAAACTTCAGCTTTGCGATGGCTTCTGGTCCCAACCAGGACTTTATAATCTTCCATGCCGCTGTAACCAGGATAAACGTTTAGAAATCATGTTTTTAATGAAGTCACAGTGCAGCAAAAATCATCAATCAGACTTATCCTCACCGTTCATGATCCAAGGCATTTCCACTATGATCATTTTAGCTGAAAAAAACAAAAAACAAAACAACTGTGTTCTTTTGTGCATATTTGACTTAAAAGCAGCTGCAAAGATCACAAGCAATCCGTAATTGGAATATAATATCCCTGGTATGTCATAATATCTTTCAGTGTTATGTTACTTACATAAAAACTTTGGATAGTATACTTTGAAGCAATTGATGACATACTTCACAAAGTCCATGTCCTAAAACAAACAAAAACAAATTATAAATTAAGAGATTCACAAAGGAAACGACCTCAAAAGTCTTAGTATAAAGTAGCACAAAAATATGCATGAGAAAATGATTTTGATAGGAGGATGTTCTCATTTGATCGCCTCTAGATCTGAAGTTACCCACTAAGGATTAAATAAAAATTAAATGCAAGTCCGTTTGAACAATTTTCAATACTTTTCAACACTGATAAAAGAAGAAGTCTCGGGTCTCCGCTGTTTATTGAACTATATTAAAACATAATTTAAAGATTTCTTCTGCAGCTTGGCAAGTTTCATGTGGTGATTCTTCTTCTACTGCCTATACTATTTGAGTAGATCAGACAGGCTGTCCGAAAGGCCAACAGGAAGGATCTTTAGGCCTTGGCCAGGCTCCATAACAGGCTCGAAGCCTCACTCATTTGCAGTGGACTCACTCCTAAGCCCTAATTAGATCACACTGACTGGCTCTAGTGAAGCTCATCGTGGGCTTCGAAAGAACCCCCCACCTCAAGTCTCTCTCATCTGCTCTTCTAAACAAATAATTGTATGTCATGTGTCTATAGTTGGCTTGTGTTGGGCAATGACAGATTTAACAGTCCTTTCTCCAGCAGGGCGTCACTGACTGAGAGAAAGTGAGTGAAAGGATTAGACAGTCAACTCGAATTGACCGTCAGGATTTAAAGGCTACTTTAATCTTCAACGTGTTAAAAACCACTGAAGAGCTCGCCGCCTTGCTACATCCTCTCACAAATGCCAGGAGATATGACCATATGAGATGTTCTTTTTCATAACAAAACTCCAGCTGAGCTGAAAAACAATGAAAGCACACAAGGCTGGACTTACAATATTGCTAAGGCCGGACTCCGTCATATCAAACACCACGGTGAGCGGCATCCCGGGTTCCTTCTTTGCGTACCGCTCCAGCCAGAAGGCGACGTACTTCTTCTTGTCCACGACTGTTTTTGCATCCTTGATGTGCAGCTTCACCTTAAACCAGACTGTACGCAAAGAACAGGGTCTGTTTTATTTCTTAAAACGAGTCAGAAATGCTCATATATGTCTTTCATGAAAACATAATGGCTGAGCCGTCAGTGCATTAGGCATGTGTTGGCAACCAAGATTTTAAAAAGCTACAGTCTCTAAATGCTTTCCACCAAAGTGTGCCATGATTTAAATTCCTTTTCATGAGATGCAGGAGGAAGTGCTAAAGAGACCAACATTTTTTTTTCCCTTAACTGTATGTAGCATACAGCTAAGTAATTTAGTAATTTAGAGTAATTTAATTGATTTGGTGCAGAAATTAACATTTCTGTAAATGCACCAGAATTAGCCAAAAGGCTATTTTTCATCTATTGTCTCTGGACAACAAACCACCTGTTGCTGTGCACTGGTGGTTAGAGTTGGTTAAAAGTAACATGCTACCATTTTCCTTTACTTGCAACAAAGACAAGGTTAGATGTTTGAAAGTGTTCTAAAAGTAAAATATTGACAGGTATGGGATTGAAACTAAAGGAGCACCTCCTGTCACTCTCAATAAGGCGACACCATATTAGTCTAAGAACAACACTAATATAATATG
This sequence comes from Poecilia formosa, assembly GCF_000485575.1. Classification (NCBI taxonomy): domain Eukaryota; kingdom Metazoa; phylum Chordata; class Actinopteri; order Cyprinodontiformes; family Poeciliidae; genus Poecilia; species Poecilia formosa. Next base: position 752,955 of record NW_006799955.1, read on the forward strand.
AAACAAAATTCTTAGTAATAAAAATGTTTATGTAAAAACTACTATTAAATTTATTCCAGCTTTTAGTTTAAGCCAAAAATAACTAAAATTAAGAGATAACTATGTCTTAAGAGTAAATATGTTGGGATATTTTATCTATAATAGGAATAATTGTTGCTCTTCAATTTAAAATAAAATCAATTAGATATTGATATATATTTTTTTAATTTAAAATACAAAAAAATATATATAATTTAATATTATGGCATAAATAAACAGCTTTGGTATTTATGATCCATAGCATAAATACCATGGGACTTCTACTCAAAAATTACAATGGGAAAATCCATATCGTTCCAGTGTGTGTGGGTCAGGCTGTATTAGAAAGTCTGCCTACAGAGTTTGTTGCCTTCTCTGTCGTAGCCATGGAGGAAGACGGCACCGCTCTCAAACATCCACCTGGGAATGGTGCCCTCGCTCACGTCTGCAATGAAGACAAACAAATGACTTATGATGGGGCAATTATCAGACAGAGATACAGGCGACATGACAAGCAATCAGTTGAGGCAATCCGGATGGTGTTGGTTCCCCAAAAATTCAGATTTAGAGCCATACGAATTTCATTTGGGTTTTTTTTTCCTGGATGTACTAAATATAAAGGAAATAAAAAAATAAAAAATAAAAAAAATGCTCCCTACAGTCCTCGCAACATCCCGGGGACATAAAGCCGCACATTTATCAGCTCTTTTTAAAAGTTGAAGCAGAGAACTAACAGCATGTCATGAGTCCTGCATCCACATCCCAGTGGCCTGAGACACTAATGACTCAAATAAATCACATTTCCTAAAACAACTCGGAGAAAAATAGAATTTACTGGATTAAAAGGCCAGCAAACAACAAGTCTTTCAAATTTCTCCAGAGAAACAGAGTGCATTGTTCTCTGTGGTAACTTATGCATGGAGATATGGCTGTTTAACACACAAAGAGACTCTGTTTTTCCGAGATAAGCACAAGGGCAACCACAGATTTGTGTTAGGAGCTTGCAACACATATGCCAATGTCAACATTTCTACTTTGAGCAAAGCTGGATGTTGAACTTCAGTACGTTTGAGCGCTAGCATGAATGCTGTCTACCAGAACCTGCCTTTATTGTTCCTTTTCTCCTTTATTTAATTTCCTCTAGAGTTTCTATATTTATACTTTACGCCAGGAAGCTGTGAGTTATTGAATGAAATGTCAGATTCCATGCTTTTGCGCACAATCTTGGTCAGTGAAGAAGATTCTGCTGGGGATTTCTGTGAGCATTATTAATGTCAAATCTGTAATACTAAATTTAGCGTCTCCAGATTTGGGTCCAGTTTCTTTTTAGAGAAAAACTTCCGTAGTGCTCAAAAGTGGGTTGCTTAGAACAAAGAACTTTTACATTGCTCAAACTTCAAACACTACAAAAGTGCCAGAAACAAACTTTGCTCCTTTTCAATATAAAACTAAAAAGTGAGTTTGAGGTTTCTGGCTCTAGTGCCAAGCGAAAAGTTTGGCATCTGTTTATTGGTACAGATAGGAGGTAAAAAAAATAAAAAATAGGTAAAAAAATGAAATTATACAATGGCAAAATAGAAAGACTTTGAAGTCAAGTAAATTTCTTTTTACTTTTTAATTATTCTGGCCTTGTTTTATTTTATTTTATTTCTTGCAAAGTAAGTAAAATAAGGGATGTAAGTTACCACTAAATTTAAGCTTTCAGAATGAATTTGCAGCTTTAAATTTTAACATGCCTGTGTAATTGACTTGTGTATCATTTCTAAAGCAATGCAATGGCCATTTAAATAAAAATTACGTTTCTTTTGACATGGAACTCTTTTGACGATTAAAACAGTTATTCCAGCATCTTACCATTTATCCCAAACTCTTTTCTCCAGAGTAGACTTTCGTCTATCATCTTCAAGGTGTCATCAACAACATACAATCTCCATGTGAGGTAGGCTTCCACCAGAGCATCCTCCTGCTCAATCCTCTCCACATCCCTGGAGTCATACTTATCTGTTGAGTCTACAAACACGGCACAAATACTCAATCACATGACCTTCAAGCAGGTCAAGCAGCAGGTTTCACTTTCAAACACTCACTGACTTTAACCGTTTTAAAACTTTAATTGTTCATGGGAGTCCATAATAAACCATATTAAAGTCCCACGGGAGGTCAGAAATGTTGTATATCTGGGGTGTGCAGAACTGTGCTCCAATTAGAATGTAACAACTTTGTGAAATTCTAATTGGAGCCCTTCACGTCCTTGTTGAAGCTTAGCTGAGCTCTTACTGCCAAAGCAAATAAGCAAAAATACGAATAAGTATGCAAACAAAAGTAACAATGGAACAGATCCAAAAAATAAAATCGTCTGAAGGCAAATTTATGTTGAGTGAGTGAGTTAATATCCGCTTATCCACAATAACCGTGTTACCTTTGAGTAACTCATTCTTGAATCTCTGCCTGATCTCCACTATTTTCTTCTCAAGGTCCTGTCAAAACAGAGTTTATTCGGGTTAGATTCGGGTTAGACTGTTGCGGAATAAACGGTTAACGGTCATCAACTACCTGTTCTCCTTGCTGCGGTTCATGCTCTGCCATATTCAGCTGTCCCTCCGCGGCTCTGTGGTAGTTCCGCGTTGTTGGTTTTTTGTTGTTGTTGTTGTTCAGGCTGCTAAGTTAGCAAACTAGCTGCTCTGAAGAATCACTGCTAAAAGTGTGAAGCTGGGAACCGGATGGTGCCATTTTGGCTCCATTCGTGGCCACGCCTCCGAGGGTTGTTTCATTTTTGCGTACGGAAAAGAGTTGTAGAATGGACAGTTCTAACTCTCTTCGCTAACATTACAAATATTTCCGATAAAGGATGAAGCATAGCTAACAATTCTATCATATTGTCGCAAATTCTGTTTTATCTTGTGCTTACAGAAGCTTACCCACAATGCACTAGGATTGACAGGAAGTTTAGTTCCACCTACCGGGGTGACGCTGAAGTCAGCTTCCGAATGAAAATTGGGCAAAGGGCAATTACCAATTTGTTAATTTGGCAAGTTAATTTTAAACATGATTTTTATCCACAAAAATATTTTAGCATCCATGATTTCTAAAACCTCTCATCTACAAATGACAATAAAAATAGCCAAAAATCCCTTTACAGACTGCTAAATCTAACTACAAATCGGAAGCTAACTTCAGTGTGAATATGGCGCGCTATTTTGATATGATAGGTCAGATAGGCCATTGTTGACGGTACTTCTAAGACCGGTGTGAAAAGTTAAGTTTGCGTCTCTGTTCTCTTTACACAGACACATTCAGCATATGGTTATCGCTTTATTTTCAGCATCTCTGCCACGAAAGCCACCGGCTCCAACCTGAAGAGAGCGAACCCGACAGGAATCTTCACACAATGGAGAAGTTGTCATCGGATGATTCGAATCGAAATGTCCACGGCCTCTCACACGGTGGCAAGATACTCCTATTCACCTGCAAACGTGATCCAGCCGTGAATGTAAGCGAAAGAAGCGGCCTGACGTTCCGCAGTTTCTACTTTGAACGTGAAGGCAACGCGTTCCTGAACGCAACAGAGGGAGCAACTGTAATCAGTAGGAAACCATCAGCTCATGTTGACATTGTGACGTGTAAATGCGCAGTAGATGTTCAGAAAAGGGTTAAAACTGCGTTCGTTTTGGTAACAAAGATGAGTGAGAAGGGAAGCAGCTTTAAGTACAGCCTACTCGCTCTGAGAAGCTCACACCGGCTGGAGCCCTGCATTGAGTTCAAGCTACCCTACCAAATGAAGGGTAAGGTGTCCATCCTTCAGGGCCCCACAGTGATGTGGAGCCATGACAACAGTGTGTCTTATACATCCCCTGAAGCAGAAGGCGTGCGAAAAATCCCCATTCAAATGTCAAAATGTCTTTTTGGAGAACTTCCCATCCAGAAAGGACAGCTTTTTGCTCTTGGACTTTCAGAACCACTTTTAGCTAACCATTCCCCAACACTTGGCTATTTGTGTGAGGGTGGACAAGCGTTTGATGGCTCTCTGGTTTTACCACATCCCTACATTTGCATCACACAGTGCATGCGGGTTCTCACTGCTGACAGAGTAGATGACGTGCTGAGATGTACTGTTGTTGCAGCAACTTCAAATCAGCAGCTTGTGCTTTTTGAAAACGGGACAGTAAAAGACACATGCGAGGTTCCCTTTGGGCAGGCTGAGGACATTCAGATGGCAGACACAGGAAGAAACGGATGTCTGTTTGTTGTATCCTTTAAACAGGGCCATGTTTGTGCCGTATGGAAGGAAACATTCCAGGTATGTATAAACTGGAGTCTACATTATTCCACAAAATGATTCACGTCCCTTTAAATTTTTCACATTTTATCAAAAAACAAACAAACAAAAGTTTAAGCTATTTTACTTGAAAGTTGTGTGATCAACAAAAACACATTGGTTAACTGTAAAGTGGAAAGTTGTTTTCAAATTAACTTACAAATAAAAATCTGAAAAGTGTATCCTGCATATTATGTATTCAGCCCATTTTGATCTATTAATCTCTAGAAATCCATTCTTATTAAATAAGATCAAATCTTTTCCAGATAGCCTCCTGTTGGTCAGATGTCGACTCCGCACACGTGGATGATTTCCTTGGATGTGGAACAGAACAGATTCTGTTGATCTTTAGAAATAACGGAATATCCAGCGGGCCACTGGAAAAATTTATCATCACTGACCTTTGTGGTATTTCTTACTCTGTAAGGCTTCTGCAGTTACTTCAAGCTATATTAATAAAGCTCCCTGTTATGGATAATACAGTGTCTAATAAAACCCCCCCCAAAAAAACATGTTTTAGTGTGGTCAAGGCTCTGAAGCACCGAAGGCAAGCCTACCTCCTCAGGAAAACTCACTCCTCACTCTTCAGGCTTTGGAATCCAGATTACAGGTGAGACTGAAACACATTTTAGAAGAACACCCAAAAAACTAGTATTTGTGTTAACAGCCTGACAGTACCACTCAAATGTCTGCATATTAGATGCATAATTCATAGGAAATTACGCGTATACACTGCCTGACAATCGTGTGGATACTGCTTGAACTTTGCTGGTTTACCACATAAAATCCCAATGCAAATACTCTGACATGCGGTGTTGTAACATAATAACATGTGAAAAATTCAAGGAGTATTTTTTTTTCCTTAATTAATTTAAAAAGCCATTTCTAGGTTGTGTGTATTGAAAAACAGAGTGCATCATATTCATGTTAGGGTATGTCTGTGAGGTTTGAATATCTTGACATTGACCTCTGTTCATTCATTTGGTGGTTCATTATGCATGCTGGTTGTAAGGATTTCTCTCAGTCAATTATTATTTGTAATTTAGAGTGGATTGATCGTCCTTCAAGAGCTTGAAAGAGAAGTGAGAGTGAAGGACAGAGTTCTGCAGCAATCAATCCAAGTCCTCACTGACGTGCTTTCAGGGAGGGAGACTGTTCTCAGCCAGCCTGAGCAGGTACTGTTCATGCACTTGTTTAACTTTTAAAAACTGGCTGATTGCACAGGCTCGCTAACTAGCAGTCATCCAATTAACAGCTGCTTGTGTATTCATGTTATGCTGCGCATGATGTCACTTAGGAATAATGTACTCTGTAAAATGCTCTCAGAATGACAAGTGACCAAAATAAGTAGCTTTTTGTAATAGTGTTTAATTTCCACATTGTTGTGAAGCTATATTGATGAAAATGTGCATAAAAATGACATTACAGTCACAGTAACTGACACCTCTAGTAATCCCTAATGATTAAATGTAACTGGATCAATCATGCCATAGATACTTAGCAATGCTGAGTTGATTTTAATTTGGAATCCAGGATTTCATTTGTTCCTCGAGGTGTAAATGTTTATAAATTATGCAAGACGAAGGGCCGTGACTCTTCAAAACGGGAATGATAAGAAACATGCTATTTAAGAAAGGCCCACATGCCTTGATCTTAGTGCAGAGTTCCTGTGAAGACTGGAAAAGTGCAATTTGGAATATGTGATCATGTCGGTGTTTAATGTATACCTGTGGAGCAATATTGATATATTGCGATCATGATACACCTGCAATATATTATGCAGCTCTGATTTCATTTCATTTTTCCTTCCTTTTTCTTGTTTGCTTGCTTTCTTTTATGCTCTTCCTAATGTCTGTCTGTCCGTTCGTCCGTCCATCTATCCCATACATTAAACCTAAAAATAAAAATAAAGCTGCTTTTTTTATTTTTAGTCAGATTATCTTTAGCTAAATTTAAAATTAATCTGATCCAAAACACATATGTGTGACCCAAAAAAAAGCAAACAGAAGAAATCTGCAGGGGTGTGAAAACTATTCTTCACAGCATTGTAGAACACCACAGGTCTAAAATGTGGGAGCACCTTCTTGTTTTTCTTCATCTGGCCTTTCTTAAAAACACATAATGGGCTCTGTAAATTTGGAGTTGCATGTACAGCATAATACAACTTTGCTTTTATTATTGTGTATTTAGGTGTAAGTATATTTTAGCATTATCATAGCTAAATAAATGTTAACATAGGAAAATAGTGGCTTAGTTGTAGGGTTAAGGAAATTTTGCTCCTGTACAACCGTACAGGAGTAAAAAAACAAATGAAAAAAATTACATTTGAATAGTATGTAATAGGTTGTTATGCCGGAAGAGCTTGCTTTGAATAAAGTAAAGTCGAAACAAGAAAACCTCAAATATTTTACAATTGCAGTAAAATTAATTCAGTTAAATGTCTTCAGACAATATTTATTTTTTGTGCAGTCTTTATCTTAATAATTCCAAACTTTTGCCCCATCCTCATTCAGGCCCAGTTTCAAGAATAAATCTACTTTTAGTTGAAGGAGGATGTTTTATGTATGCGGCGCAATGTTGTAGAGTTATGAGGACAGCGTCAGTTTCTAAGCAGGAGTGGTGAGAAAAATATATCTTTTTTAAATCCTGCACATTGTTTTTTTTTTTTGGACAGCTTCCCCACCCTATGACACTGGCATTTCTTCTTGGGGTGCAAAACCTTGAAGGGAGAGTAGTTCTTGAACAACCAGTCTTCCAGCCCAACCCTTATGTGTAATTCATGTAATGTCATGTTCATGTTATGAGCTGACGAAGATGTAAGATGATCTTAAATTTCAGATACATTTCTTATGTTGCCTTTTTTTTTCTTTTTTTTTCTTTTTCTTTTTTTTTAGATATTTTTGCAGTCAGGGAATGGAATTAATTCATTTCTAAAATGTCCATTATCGTATGATTATTTTTACAAGTTCTTCAGGCAATTTACCCTGACAAGTATTTGTTCTGCACTGGGTGACGAGTAGTAGAAATTGAATTAAAACTCGTCTGAACAAGTACTTTCTGTCACGTGTTAGCCCTGCTCAATGAACAAAAGAAAACGGTTTTACTGAAACAAAGAGCTGGCAAACAGTTTTGTTCCCTTCAACCAGAATGTTTCAGTGCAATTAGCTCGACTGGCTGAATTAAAGGGATAGTTTGGATATTTTGTGACCGTATTCTGGGCAGCTATTAAACGAAGTAAAAGTCTGCCGCGGTCAACTTGACTCTCCAGTGATCATCCAGAGTTGTACATATTGCAGACTGCTCCGAAGTTCTCCTATTCCAGAAGACCTAACTGTAGTAAGGATGCCGTTACCCACCTTTGTCTTTGCACAATTGTCAAACTATAGTATATATACTCGAGGGCCAGCGTCCTTCAACTTTTAGGTGCGTTTCTTTGTCAACAAGCCTGAAACACATAATTTGGTAATTGGCATGGCTCTGTCTAACCTGACGTGAGAAGGTAATTTAGTCCTTTGGATCAGGTGTGGTGGACTTGGGAAACATCTAAAAGCTACAGGATGCCAGCCCTCAAGATTGCCCTCCTGGATTGAATTAGAAGTAGAAGTAAAGGTATTCATCAGGCTACATATTTGACCTATCTTCTTGTATTAAAAATGGCAAAGCTCGCTTAATTTAGTGCTTTTCCAGGGTTTAAAGGATTATTTAGAATTGTTTAATAGGGCTTAGATTAGGACCTTTCCAGCAGCTTAGCAATATCCCGCTTTGGCCATTCTAAAATCTGTTTAATGTGTGTTTGGAATGGTTTTACTGGTGGAGCATCTAGCTGCGTCCAGGTTTCAGTCGGATGGCTATTTATTTGGGGTCAAGATGAATAATCACAAGGTAGTTCTTCTTTGATCTATCTTTTTTGTAAAATGCACCAATAACAAATGGCCCCTCTGCAAAGAGGCACCTTGACTCCCTCCAACCTATTTCTTGTCATTGTTTTCAATGTGGACAATGTTTTTCTCAATCATTGTCTCGTCTGACCATAAAACATTTCTCCTGAAGACATTCAGGTTGTCTGTACGTTCATTTTCAAGTTTTAGTTGATATTCTAGGTGTTTATTTTTGGAGGAGGAGCTTCCTTCTTGTTGATCTTAAACTCCCTTTACAGTCAAAAGATGCCTTAGTGGTTCCAGCAGTAACTGGTTCCTGCATTGTTGCTGATTCACCTGACCAATTTCCTTTTATCTGAGGCTGACACTTTGCGTCAGATGTCTGAAACTTTTACACAAACAATATTCTGATCTGTGTCGGGAAAAGAACCAAGATTTCTAACACATGGTGATGTCAGGTTTTTTTTAATTAATTAATTTATTTTTTTTATCGTTGCTGAAGCAGGAGAGCAGAACAGCAGATACATGACATCTTTGGCTGATGCTGAAAGTAGCATGAAGTTCTTAAACTTTGCTGGTCAGCTCAGTCGGTTTTCCCGGATTATGCACTGTTACACCGGCATATTCAAAGGTGTTAACCATTTAGCATTTCCCAATAGATACTCATCAACATAAAACATAATTAGTAAAAAAAGAAAAAAAAGTCAAAATTAACTGATTAAAAAACATTGTAGTATGACATTGTTTCAGTTTTGCAGCAGTACTCTTTAATTTCAAATAGGGTGGAGAAACGTTTACTGCGATTGTGCCTAAAAAGCTAACTGAAATGTTTGACATGAATTGCTGCTGCTGCTGCTGCTGCTGCTAGTTGTGTCACCCATCTGTCATTCTTGGTTACGGTCTCTGTGCTCTCTGTCTAGGAAGGCCTTGTTGCCCTGTGGGACAGTGATGAAGAGTCCAATGATGAGACTCCGGATGACAAGTTGCATGAAACGCCAGCGCTGTCTTCCAGACCTAAAATTGACAAGCTGTGGCATCGCATCACTGAGGAGCAGCTGGTTGTTGGACTGATACTAACCGCTGACAGTGCCATGTAAATATGATTTTTTTTTTTTTTTTTTTCATGATTTTGTACATCGTGTAGATTTGTCTGCGGCTGGAAGAGCATAGATGTACAAAGCACTGACTGGATCATAATTTCCTCTAACCTGTAGTTGCATAGCGTTTTCTGGGTTGACGGTTTTTCCCAGCATCCTGTCAGACTAAATTTGCAGGGCGATCGTCATCATCTTGTGTGGAAACGAGAAACTCTCTGATACCTTCGTCCACGTGTTCTTGCGTTACTTTGAGAAGATGTGAAGAAAAGCTCCCCTTGACACGACTGCCTCCGGCGCTCGTGCGGTTTTGTTTTTAGTCGCCGGTCTTTGCAGCTGATGCAACCTCACCAGCTTGTTGGTGTTTAATCAGTCCACCAGCTGCGCCACGTTCACACCGACTCCAACTTTGTGTTTAATTTCCAGTTTGATCGTGGGCTATCTGTGTGATATCTGATTGTTCATGATGGTGTTATTTTTGTTCCAGACCAGCGAGCGGTGTGAGCTTATCCCTCCTGACAGAGCCGGGCCAGAACTCGACGCCTGCGGTAATCCAGACCCGGAGCCAAGTGTTCTGGCTGCCTGCGCGCGGCCCCTCGACGCCGACGCTCTCCTCCCCATCGCCTGGCTTTGCGTTCTCTGAGCCCGCAGCCAAAAGAAGCAGGCAGCACATCGCCAGCGATGATTTCAGTGCGGGCAGACTGGCTGTGACTGCGGTGACCAAGCTGGCACCTCTGCTGACCTCTGGCTGTGTCAAGTGCCGTGCCATGCTTCATTACGCGGAGAAAGCGGAGGCTGTTTTCCCTGGAAGCGGCCCAACAACAGCTGTACTCCACTGTGGGGAAGTTTCATTAGACATTCGTAATCTTTGCCAGAAGCCGCTTCTGCAAAACCCTCAAATCAAAACAGGTAAACTCCAAAAAACTCGCAAACTCAATCTTTTAATCATAAAACAATTATTGCTTATCATTTTCTCCTTTTTATTTTCAGATGAGGTTAGAGAAGACCTTCTGAGTCTGTTGACAGTTCTGGATAACTGGGTTTTGCGCATAGACTCTCCAGATTACAGCTTGGGTGACATAGATGGCTGGATCAAGAGGAGAGAGGGTTTTAAAAAGATAGACGTGAGTCCCGAGTATCTGCTTTTAGATTCTCCAGGATCTTCAGCTCCAATGCTGCTGCGCTGGCATCAGATAAACCCTTTCCAAGGGGATTTATCCATCCACAGCAGGTAAACCATTTCCACTGATTGATACAATCAAGAAAGCCAAATTGCTGCCCTCAGGACAATGCACACACTGTAGCATTGTCGTGCTGGAACGTTAACCTTTGCCCCATTCTCAGGTCTTCTATCACCTATTGTCCCAGGATTGCCCTGTATTTAACTCCATCCATCTTTTAGTAAACTTTGACCAGCTTTAATCATTATATTCTCTTTATTTGCTAATTCTGAGCTACTTTGTTTTTGTCTATCACGTTATATCCAGTGAAGCATGTCGTACCATAAAAGAATTAAATGAGAACGTTATATAATGCAATCAGAAAACTGTGACCATTAAGAAAAATGGCATTTTCAGAATATTCATTGGTCTAAAATACCATAATCCTGCTAATGTGATTTAAAGCTATAAAATATCCAGAGTAGAGATTTCTTGTTCAGTTGTCGGCTGCAGTATCTCTACTGTGAGTATTAAATGATGCCGTTTTAGTGGATGGATACAGAAAGGCAGCTCTACTGAATTTCCATAAACACGTTCCAAGTTGACAAGCCTTTGAAGTTGGCTAAGGCGTACGCATGTGTGATATTCTCTCGAATATCAAAGAGATTTTGGTGCTCCTGCAAGCAGTGCTCTTAAAATTACAAATCCCACTAATGAATACTAGAAAGGTAGGTCTCTGGGAATCAGATGACACTCGACGAAAAATGATAAAAAGGCTGTGTCACTTTTTTTTTTTTTTTTTTAATCCATCGCTGTGTGTATATTGTTGTAACATGCAAAATCTGTTTCTATCCCTCTTTTGCAGCCAATTACAAATGCTCCAGTTCTTGGACTCCATGCTGTCGTACCTCCCTGATTCCTGCTTCATTCAACCTGTCAAGCGCGCGAGAAGTCAGAGCGCGGCTCAAAAATTAGCTTGTGCTCTGGAGAAAGAGGTGCTGTCACTCAGAGAGGGCTTATCCTCACTTCTGTGTGCCAAAGATGAAGAAGAGAGAAAGGAGAGGCGCGCTGGACATGGTGAAACCCCCGACTCTGGTTCTGCTGAGGATCTCGTTAGGTGTTGTAGGGAGGCGTGGCAGCAGAACGTGGAGAAGAACCGGTTGCGGCTGAACCCCGTGGTGGACGCCGGGAGGTATCGTGAGATGGTCCGAAGCATTTCACAAGTCAAGATGGATTCAGATTTGGCTGCTCTGTGTCAGCTGAATCAATCATAGGGACGGTTTCTGACCTTTTGTTACCCGTTTCGTCCACTTCAAAACCCCGACTCTAATAAACACAGATATAATAGATGTTTTTGTGTTTGGACTGGTCATTAAAAAAAAAAAAGGAGATGATGCTTCAAGAGCTATTGTGAATCTTCACTGATATTTTGACTACTTGATTTATGTGATAAGCTCCAAGTCTTTAAGGCTGGAAAGCCTCCGTCCCATCACCCTCATCTTCTGCTCTCTCCACTGATTCTTAAGTTGGGACCCAGGCTGAACCCCTCCAAAAGGTTAACGTCAACCCAGTCGGAAAAAAGAAACTGTTGGTAAAAATGCAACATTAATTTCAACCTAAATGTGGAAGGAATGTCAATTATTTTAGGCTTAACTGTAGGCCTGTACGGTATCTCAAATCTATATTTTTACTCTACTTTAATTATTTTCTCCGTGGTTCCTCTCATTCATTTCCTGTTTGTATTCCCTCCCTTTATTGACTCGACTGCTCTTGTGAGTCAATTGGACATGAACTACTGTGCCCTTAAATTCAGTCAGTTATGCAACAAGGAGAATTCCCCTTTTCCTCTTTTCATAAAGCATATGCTTCACACACATTAAGGCAACCAGAGCCACCAAAAAATACATGCAAATAATAATAAAAATAATAATTAAAAAAAACCCCACTAAATTGTGAAATGAGTTTACTCAGGCTCTTTAGGTTTTCATCTGTCGTTCTCTTTGGCCGGATGTTCAGTCTTCGTCTGTTGGATCACCCCGTGGGACTCGCAGCCCTAATCGGATACTGTCGTGATTCTGTTCCCTTCTTATTCGTTGCACATCCCTTTAGGCCCTCCGTGTTAAAAAGGCTTCTTTAATATCTGTAGCTGCTGCCTCTGCTGTGTGCTATTCTGCAGGGAATAAAGACTAAAGTTAGGGACGACAGGTCGTGGCAGGGAAAATCTTTATACATTTTCTGGCTGGTTGTATTTGCCCAAAAGCTTTTAGTGGTACTTTACCCCCATGGTCAAAGTATTTCACCCTTCACTGATTTAATAAAAAAAATAAATAAATAAAAAAAAAAAACAGTTTTTCTTTTGATGTCGTGCAGACCATCCTCACTGCAGTGATATTCAACTCAATACAGGAGTTAGATACATAAGGTCAGTGTCAGCTTGACCAGTTTGGCTTTAAAGGACGAATGTTTTTTCTTTTCTTTTCTTTTTTTTTTTGCAGTTTGTGTTTACCTTTAATATAATTTCCATTGTTGTTTTGTAAGATGCATATTTTATTGCTGTTATCATTTTTCAGATCTGGATTAGTATGGGGAAAAGAAAAAAGAAGTAAAGAAAAAATACAAATAGTTTTCAGATTTCTTTTTCTGAATCTGTGAATGTCTTTTTGTAAATAAAGTGCTCTGACATTCTAGTTTAGATTTTTTCCCCCCACATAACCACTTCAAAATTAGTTCAACTCATTGATTATTCAGTTTTTTATTTACTGACGGAAAACCCAAGAACAATTTCATTAATTCGTCTTAAAAAAGAAAAAAGATTTAGCTGCCAAACAGCCTTGAAACTGCAGTTTTTGTTTTTTGATAGTACTTTTTCAAAAAGAATAGTCACACATGCTGCTTTAAAGAAAGCTCTGTACTTACCATCCAGATTTTATGAGTTTATATTTTATAGACTTGATATAGAACTAGTCCATGATATATTGGTCCACATCGTCTCTACGTGGACGCCTTCTTTTCCGCCTTTCATCCCACGTATGAATAACACACTCGCAGCTCTCTTTGGTGTGATAGTCACCTCTGTCACTTCACACAACAAAGGACAGAGTTGAAATTTAGCAGTAAACAAAACCAAGAAATAGCCCAGGGGGAAATGGATCTCATGTGGAGAAGAAATTGTATCTGAATCTGTGCTCTCTTTATGTCTTGACTGCCATCCAAATGAAATATTTGCTTTGTTTTCTGATTATCGTCTGTTAACGTGTATTCAGTCTGAATGGTAAGAGGATGCTGCAGGGTTTTCACCTGCTGAAACCTCCCCACCTGCCAGAGTCTTTGATTGTTTTGTGCGACTCATGGGAGTTGTTGCAAGCGGTCGGTATCTTACCTGTAACAAATAGCCCTCTGGATGACCTCTGCTTGATCACTTCTCTGGCCAGAGACTTAACCTGGTCAGAGTTGGGCATATTGTTGCCACATTACAAGAACAATTCTGCAGCAGTTGATGTTAATGATGATATTATTTTATTTTACTTTTTGACATATCTGGTTCCTAAATCCCAACTTTGCTTTAAAGTATTGGTTATAATTTGTACTTTGTATTTTGCCCTGTCCGTCTTCCTGCCAGCTCTGACCCGTTTCCCTGTCTCTGCTTAAGAAACTCATCACCACAGCATAATGCTGCCACCACTACTTTTAACCATGTGGACTGAGTGTTTACGGTGACATGCAGAATTAGTTCCAGCCTAAATATAGAGCGTTAGATGTACACCATGAAGTTAAATTTTGGTTAAATCTGTTTGGAGCGCTTTCTTCCGTACGTTTGCTGTGTTTCCTACATGACTTGTTGCAAACTGCAAACTGAGCTTTTAGGCGCTTTCATTCAGACAAAACATTAAAACTGGTGCATTTACATAAAGGTATTAAACAGCAATAGACATTTTGTTTCTTATATACTACGCCATAAATTCATTCACTTAGTACTATATTTCAGCTACAATTTCAAACTGCAGATCTTGTTCTCCATGCAATTTGAAGTTGGTTTCTTTTTTTTTATTGTTGCTTTGGAGAGACTTATCAGTTCTTATCCAACACACACATATATATATCCTATAAAAATATCTTTGCACATTCACCAGGATTTTATTAGGATGTTAAGATAAACTGAACAGAGCAGTCACAGCCCATTAATTAAAATGCTATGCAGTGAAACGTTCAGTTTCTTTACCTGCTGTCTGGTATTGATCTAGATCACATGGTTTCCACTCCTGTTGACCCTGGATCTCACTGTGTCAGTCAAACAGAAACAGAATTCACTGATTATACCTACTATATATCGCTGATGCTTAACAAGGCTGTGTATGGGATTCTGTGAGCACAGAGCTCCCATGATACAGAAATACTAGTGCTTCTATACTTTCAACATTGTTTCATCTTTACTAGATATTCGGATTTAGCTATCTTCATGTTTAATGCAAAATTATAAAGATGTTTTTTATTTATTATTTTTTTATTTTGTGTCATTACAGACAACAAACGGCACATAAAAGACGAGTAATGCTACTTTGATATGCCAGGCAGCCATTTTCTGGTCCACAGTTGCCATGGATGTGCTTGAACCCAGGTTACCAGAAGCTGCCGGTCTTATATTTCAGTTAGTCGATGGAGCTTAAACAAAGCCAAAAAATATATATATAAAAAATAATAATAATCTGCAGAAATCTAGTGAACAGTTTTCCACTTTGTCCAGTGTATGCTATGCTGTACAAGTTTTTTGTTTTTGCTCCAGTTTAGAAGTTGAAGGAATGTCACTCAATGAATCATAATATATTCAATCGGTGACAAAGTGATTTAGTTCATTATTTATGTCTAAACATCAGAGCTAGTTCTGGTGAAGCCGTACTCAAAGTGCTCTTAACAACGTTAATTTCCAGCATTTCTCTCCCACCAGTCTTATCAGCAAATGTGCAGCTGCCATGGCAACCTTCATTTCCAGCTTCTCCGACACCTCAAAAAGCACTCTTAATAAACCTTATGAATGAGGATAAACAGGTTTCACGTTAAACGGAGTTAAAATGCGGAGGTGCAAGTAATTTCTTTCTCCTCTAAATTGCTTAGGCCGTTAAATTAAGCCTTGCATTTAAAAAGGCCTATAACTGACATCGAAAGGTTGGTGTAGAGTGAGACTGCAAGGGTGACGATTGTTTTGAGTTACTCATTTTTAAGTCTTGCATCTTGAGAATTAAAATAGCAGCTGAACAAGCTAAAGTAAATCATCCCTGCGGCATAATGCTGCCAGTACCTTGCTTCACAGGGAGAATGTTGTGTTCAGGGAGTGTGTTTAGTGTTATTGTCCTGGTTTAAGGCAAACCTTTGCTGATTACATCTTCCCATCAATCAGGAATTGCTTCCCTGTCCCTGCTGAGTAAAGGAATGTCCACAGCATGATACTGCTACCACCTTGCTTCACATGACAACTTGCACTTTCTGAGCTTTGGACCTCTGCAGCTCTTCCTCTGCTGCTTCTTTGTCTTTATTGGAGAACTCCAATGTTCTCGAATACATCTCTGATGTTTTCTATTCACAGGATAGTTTCGTTTATACTGAGGTTAAGTATCCCATAGGTGGAAGTAGGCTTCTTCTGAAGGTAATTAGATGCACCAGCCTTTATTCTAGGAGTAATATAAAAAGAAAAGTCTGCTGTCCTTCAGCAAGGTTAAGACTCTGCAAGGTCTTAACCTTGCAGAGTCCTTAGAGCTGTTTGGTTTGGATGCATCTATTATCTGGGAACAGATGACAGAAACTTCACTTGCATTCGCTGGGTTGTGGAATCCATTGGAGAAGTGAATAAGGTGACAAATGTATTTAGGTTTGTGGAAATACACCAGAAAACAGAACTTTGGTCACCATTGCTGAATGCTCCGAGTGGTTGTGCATCAGTGCAGCATGCAATAAAAATAAAAAATAAAAATAAAAAAACAGGAAAGCTGCTCTTCCTGAGATAGCTGCGAGGGTCAGTGCATGAAGTGATCAGGCTGTTGGAAATAATTGCACATTGACAGCTATGTTGAGTAGGAAATTACCATGATTTGCTGTGCAGTCGCCTCTAATTACAAAGGTGAGCGCACATTTGAGTGTTTATCTGAGCAGACTCATCATCACCTGTCTACACAGATGTACTAGAGTGACATGGTCAGAGGAGTCATCCTGTAGCTTGTTGCTCATAAGGGAACAGGGAGGGGTAGCCTGAACTCTAGCCCTGTGGATCTGTTGGAGCATAATGCTCTAAGCCTGGGAGTCAGACATTTTGGAAATGATCTCCATCAGAACGACTCCAACAAAGGAAACCCAATTCAATATGTCTCATATTGAATTGATGCAACGCTTTCATCCTTGTACAGTGCCTTGCAAAAGTATTCATGCTCCTTTTTCACAATCAACCAATTTGATATACTATATTGGGATTTGATGTAATGCTCTCCAGGTACTCTGACTTCACAGTCCAAAATCATGACTGCTGGGTTAATTTGTTTCTCTACATTGCTCTGAGGTGCTAGTGTACGTCTGGATTGTTGTTTGGCTTGTCCTACAATGAGATGAAATGTAAAGCAATTCGAAGGGTGTTACTACTTTTGCAAGCACGATGCATATTTACTCTTTGTTTAGTAATTCACCACATTTATGAGTCTCAGTTGAATTATTCCACACCCTTCAGATTGAGCAAACGCCTTTTCTGAACACATGGTATGGGTAATATGAATCATTGAGGGCATTTCTCCATTGTTTACTCTTCTCGATTTGCCAGTCAGGCAGCAGTCAAACACAAAGTGACAGAATCTTTAAACTGCAGTGTGAAGTCCATTATCGTCACACGTTCTTTGGATACCCGCTGTCAGATCGCATCTTCATCACCCGAGGCCACCCAGTGATCCATCACTCACATCGTCACCCTGACTTATTGGCCCGGAGAAGAGAGGAAAGCCTTTCCCATATTCCATGACATGATTCTCTACCTTGCCTTTATGACCAAACATTAATAATTACTAAACTTGTTTGTAATTTTTAAAGTTTAGTAGTTAATAATTCACATGCCGTATAAATCTCCCAGCATTTTCATTTGGCCCCTACAGGCTGGAAACAACAGACTAAACTGACTAAAGTTCTACCATCTTAAGAAATATAAAGATAAAATCAAAATTAGTCAAAAACGGCCATTTAGAACACTGACTCCTAAGGGTTAAAACAACTCCAGTCTCTACACTTATGACCGTTTATGTTAACATTTTTTTAAGTGAATGTTTGCTGTTTGCTTTGGGCAGTTATTTACACTGAAATGGACTAGGATAGGAGAAAGTCCATCTCTACTGATCTTCCTTTATAAATAGACATAGTTAATTTAATTGTAAGGAACTTTCAGATTCAGCAGGGGATCAAATAATTATTTCTCCCACTGACTGTACATGCTCTGAGTATGTTGGCGATTTTTGCCTTGATACTTTGTACTTTTTAATTTTTGATTGCTTTGTAATTGACTTTTCGAGAACAAAATGGGAAAATCTATCGATGGATGTTTAATATCAACACTACATCAAATTGTACTTTCTGCACCCACTTTGCCAACTGTTGATTTACAGTGATTTTCTATATTCTTGTCATAGTCTTCTGTAAGAAAATATGGTATATGTCTGCAACAAATAGCAACTACTATCAGGGTCACTTTGATCCACTTTCATACTTAAGGGCAACTGACCTAAAAATAATGTTTTTAGACTGAGATAGGAAGCTGGAGTACCCAGAGAGAACCCATGCATGCATGGGGAGAACATGCAAACCCCATGCACAAAGATCCAAGGTCGGGATTCAAACAGGACCTTCTTGTTACAAGGCAACAGTGCTACCAACTGGCCACATTTAAC
Organism: Poecilia formosa; assembly: GCF_000485575.1. Classification (NCBI taxonomy): domain Eukaryota; kingdom Metazoa; phylum Chordata; class Actinopteri; order Cyprinodontiformes; family Poeciliidae; genus Poecilia; species Poecilia formosa. The sequence goes on from NW_006799955.1 coordinate 771,327, forward strand.
AGAACCTCATGTTCAAAATTTTGAACTACTCTAGTACTTTCTTATACATTTCAGGAGAGGATAAGGTAAACATGATGCACAGTCAGTTTTATTGATATACAAGCCAGTAAATCGTATTTCTTCATGAATAGCGTTTAAGAAAAGATATTTCCCAGGAGTGCAATTGCCATTAGCTGCTCTGTACTATGAATGTTGAATGAAGACTTGTTCTTCACTGCTGATTGCATCCATGAATACTCAAAGTGAAGGAAATAGTCTGCAGTGGAAGCTGAATAAGTTTACACAAAGATATCAATTTTATAAACATAACCTTTGAGTCATTACAATAAATATTTCATTTAGCTAAATCTACAAAACAGAGTACGAAATATACCTGGAGTAATTACCTGGGGTATAAATAAATATGCATATGACAACACAGAATAATGTACAATCAGAGTTTGCTTGCCCAGTTATACATTTGTTTAAAAGTCAGCCTGTGACAGCTTATTTAATAAATCACTTCAAAAATGGAAGGCAGAAATTAAAAACACGTGAACAAAATTCACAACTTTGTGTGACATCAGTTATCCGTGAATACTTGTTAGATAGAAGCGTGGAAAAAAAATACAAGAGCATAGCACTTCATCCAAACCAAATCAAATATCTAAGGCTTCAGGTATTTCATAAAAATGGAATCTCCAGGCTCCTTCCCCAGATTTCCATCTCCTTCCTTCACAGCCGTACCTGAGACGTGCAGCTCCTTAATATTTAATACATCTATACATGCTCTGCTTGCTTAGAACTTATTTTAGACAGAGAGGAAGAAGTGCCAAAAAACAATACTACACTATAAAACAGTTTGAACATCCTCGATAAGAAATTTTGCATCAAAAAAGTCTTTGAAGATCTAAGCTAGCTACAGTCACAAACCCATGGAATGTTTCCTTCGTTGTAGAGATGCCTGGGCTGGGGGATTCAAGGGGGTTTTGGTCCATCTTCTCCAGCAGCGAACTAAGTCTGCATCAGATATTATGGAGCAGTACAAGAACAAACAAAGCATCTTATTTTTCAAGAACCTTCACCTCACCAGATACAATAGTATTTGATCTTTATGACGCATGAACATTGTACATTATCCCTGAAAAAGCGTCTCCATTGTCGCCGTGGTGCCTCTCGGCACACGGTTTCCCGAGCATTTCTCAATTTGAGAAATGGGAAGATAAAACGTTATCAGCAGAGGGTTAAGCCATTACTGTTTGTGAACGTCTTCGTGTCGGATGATCTTATATGTGATCCAGTAGAAGACGTTGAAGATCAGAAAAGCCAGCGGGAAGGCCGCCCTGGAGATTGTGTCTATCCGCTTGGCTCTGTCCACAAACTTTTTCCTCATAGCGTCTATGTCCTTTGGAGTTGAAGGCTGGGGGTTCGTGGCGGGAACCGCATTCTTAACAGCCGAGCCATCCTTTGTTGGCATGCACTGGCTCATGTTGTACCCAGTTAAATTAAAGCGGCCTTCATCCTCCTGAAAAACAAGGGAATATGTGGATGATGGCTGTATGTACGGCTCAAGTGTCGCGCTTTGCGTTTCAGTGGCCAGAGGCACGCATTTCTGTAATACAGTGATTATACATGAATGTTAATCACAAGATATTACAAACTCTTCTAAATTAATTAGAATTCACAGGATAACCAGATGCACTTTAATGAAAAAGCAATGGTATGACTGCTGCAGGGGTTGAATCTTAATTTCAACCAAACAATATTAGTGCAACGCATCTCCCATTTCACATTTACCTGCAACTTTCTACAGTTGTACTAAAGTGCAGAATGGACGCTGAAGGGCATGTCAGTAGCTTTCTAGTAATTGCATATGCTCAGTGTTTACTTTACAACCCTCTTTCATAGAGAAATTAAAAGTTTTATGATGTCATTTTGATTAATATTTGAACGTCTGTGTGAACTAGACACCCAATAAATACACTGATTTTAATTTATCACTTACTTATCGAGTTTTGAATGTGGCATAGGGGTGTATAAGGGTATAGAGTTCACAGTAATGCTTCATTACAGCAAAGTAAACTTTGACATAACTCTTATTTATGCTTAATAATGTCTAGCTATCTTGGGCTGAATGTCATAACCTCTCTGGTATAGGAGTGCCACTACGTGTTTAAATAATTCTTAGCTAAACTAAAGTCAGTTTAAGTTTATTTTGCAGTAAGTTCTTTAAAATGTCTGAGGCTTAGAAGTTTCCAACTTTCTAACTCTAAAAGTTTGATGTTGCTTTTGCTTATATTTATTTCCTGTTATTAGCGCCCCCTATTGCTCAACCTTTACCTAACCTTGCAAATCGCTTTTTATTTACTTCACAAAGAAAAACATTCAATTTCAAGCACAATTTACTCAAGATGTATTAACGCAAATAATTTCTGATACATTTTTTGTCACAGAATTCTAAAAATATTCTCAGGTGAAAAACTCTGTATCTGGAAAAATCAAAATGTATGCATTAATTCCAATAATATGAAATATTTCACAGAAAAAGCCAAATAAAGAAGGATGCCAGATCTAAAGTTGGTTGTGCTAACTGAACTAAAGCTAAAACTGATATCTTAAGTTACAAACTTCAGATTAGAGTGATAGGCTTGAAGATAAACTGCTAATTAGACTAACAAATGTGTAGCCTTATTCAAGGATTATGTTTTTAAAATAAACAAGGTGCTTTTGTGATTTATTCAAAAGGTCTGATCTGCACATACGTCACATTTTTGGGCCATTAATTTCCATGTAGAGCCAGGGTGCTAACCTGGTTGTTGGTATATTGTCTGGTAAATTTGTACCTTTTTGTGCTACATAGACCTCTTCTTTTTGTAGCTAAATGGGATTGGCCTGCTCTTTCAGGTGCACATACAAATCCTGCGGTCGTGTTGCACCTGCTTTCAATATACTTTTTCTTACTTTTTGAAGGTGATTTCGGTATGTAGATGGAAAAGAAAACTGAGCCACAAAGTCACACTGGTGTGCTCTCTAAAAGTGTCCTATGCAAACAGCAGCCTTGTGAAATCTTTGAAACCTTACCTTGTGATTCCTTCTTTGTCTTCGCCTCAGGCGGAGGAACTCTTTCTGTTGCCTGGAGACAAAATTAACCCCAGCATATTCTAGCAATGCAGCAAATACAAAGAGCAGACACACAGCCATCCAGATATCAATGGCTTTCACGTACGAGACCTGAGAGACAAAACAGAATTTCTTTGTTAGTCCCAACAAGGTGACAGCATCGACTCTCAAATCAAATGCAGTATGAATTTTTGATTTCACTTTAAAATGTGATCCAGCTATGAAACTTAAATCAGAGTTTCCTATATTTATTCACTTCATGCGCTGCAAAGTTTATTACACATTTTGTTGGCTAAATGTGTCATTCAAATAAAAATAAGTAAGTGCAGATATCAAAAGTGTTTGCTTGGAAGTGTTGCCTGGTTGCTGTTAATGTCACTGTTAGACTGGCACATAACAATAGAAAAATAATCAGTTATACCTCTAATGCTGGTTTTGATCTGTAATTTTTGGAAAGTCGAGCATGAAGTTTGCAGTTTTTCCTTCCCATCCCTGAGACCTCGCCTGTGCATCACACCAAACGGCTTGTTCAGAAAGCAACTCAGAAATCCGAGGACCCTTAAAGGCACACTGAGTTATTGTTTCCACGAGTCAAAGCTCTCAAAAGCTCCTCTTGAAATATTTATCAGCACGTCTGTGTTTTCTGTGTCTTTCATGACGCCGACTGTAGCCTTTGATAATGATGAGATTGATTGATCGCTGAGATCCAACTCAGTGTGCCAGAGGACTCTTCACAGTGAGTGTGTTGCCTGTTTTCCATAATTGAAAATAGGCGTTTGCAGTGTTGCTGTGCTGTTTGTAATGCATACATGGTCTCTGTGACAATCATGCAAAACCAATTGTGATGTTGACTTCAGGGTACATTGAATGAGGAGTACAATCATTGTAGTCTTGCTTCTGATTAACGACAGCCGTGTCATTTGAATACAATATACATTTATTTGTTATTTTATTGTGTCATTGTGGTTGTATTTGTGTTTGTGTTTGAGTTGAGTGAGAGCTTCTCTTCTGAAACATTGCTGCCATAGTTTTAAGTGCCATCAACATTCACTTAAAATAAAGACAAAATGTGATGAGTGCAACTCATCTATTCATGACAGACTTAAGTTCACATGCAGCAACTCCATGCTTTTTTTTTTGTTGAAGCCTTTTGTGAGGTTTGTGTTGAAAGATACTATATAAAAAATGTTTACTTACTCACATATTTTTTGTAAAATCAGAACACTCATAAAACATAAGTGTTGCTTGATTGATAAAATTCAGTGACATAAACACCCTGGAAAGGTTTCCATATGCTTATCACGACCATGACTGTCACATTACTTTGACTTTTCAGCGATCTAACCATCAATAATCTTCAATTATTTTTTAAGCACATGCACTGAGGGTACAAATTAGACTTTCACTTCTTCAATTCTCCTTCTCTCTCCTTTTAGACAAACCATTATTTCATGATGTGTTCAAATCTTTCCACGAGACTATGTATTCAGCTTCTTCTATTGACAAGTCAGACAAGGAGAGGAGATAATCAGACAAGCAATCAAGAGGCCAACTCTAGAAGAGCTGCAAAGATCCTCAGAGGGGCAAGTGTGGGGGTTAGAAATCAGTTCATATACAACTATCGCTTGTGAAGTGCACAAAATTGGCTTTTGCAGAGAAGTGGTAAAAATAAAGCAAGAAGTCCGCCTCTGCCACAAGCCACATAGGGAGAACAGCAAGCAAGTAGAACGTGCGCTAGTCGAAAGACATCCAAACGCAACCTTTCGGCCTTAAATGTGTCGAAACGTAAACACTGTCCATTAACTTGAACACATTATCCCCACCATGAAACATAGTGATGGCAGTATCATGCTACGGGGATGCTTTTCTTGAGATGAATGGATCTAAATACAAGGTAAGGAGTTTTAGGAGTATGAAAGGAAGACGATGTACTACAGCCAGATGTTCTGCTGGAAACATTTATGTACCTCTGAGTGACACTTTGCACTAAAATAAAAGATCTGCCATCCTGCATATTACTTGTTATGGTCAGAGAGAAAAATATAATTGTACCTTTGGAAGAGAAGCTCGAGAGCCAGAGCTTTGAGTGGTCATCGTAAGCACAGTGGTGATGCCCAATGCAACTCTTGCAGGAGCAGCATCCATATTTATCCAAAAAGACACCCATGAGAGGATGACAATGAGAAGTGACGGAATGTACATCTGGATCAGGTAGTAGCCCATCTGTCGTTCCAGGTGAAATTTAACTTCGATGCAGGTGAATTTACCTGCAGCGTGGGAACAAATGTAATTCGATTAGACAAATGCAATTCAGAGAGGCTAGGTTAATTAGACAGAGTGTACTTAGTTGTTTTCTGACCAGTGTTGTAATGCTTAGTGCAGTAGCCCAGCTCTTTCTCCTCCTTCATAATGAACTGAGGCAGGGTGAGTCCCTCTGACACCTGCACTGCGCCGTTCTCCAGCCACTCAAAAATTAGGTCATTCATGGTGTAGCCAACTGAAGGTAATAAATGATGGGAGGAGTATAGATAAAGAGCAGATTATCCATCAGAAGAGTCCAGAAAACAAACAAAAAAAAAACATAAGAGAAACATCAAATGCTCACAACTTTCCAGCTGCATCGTACAAGTTTGAACGTCCATGGGAAAGTTTTTCAGATCCATCGGACAGGACAGAATGAGAGTCAGCCTGTGATATAAGAGAAGGACGTATTATAAAACAAGGCGGGTCCGGCCCAATATGTTTATGAAACCTTGAACTGGGGCCTCAACACATGATTTGACAATAGATTGAAGAATCACGTTACTGTCCGTACACTTTTTTTTTTTGCAATCTCTGTATTGGGTCTGGTGAGAACCTCCGTTGTATCTCGTAGGATTCCCTTCGACGGGTTCCCATCACACTTTCATTACTGCAACTTATTGTTTCAGTGATGCATTGTGGTCGGCAGTCTGCCCGCTCTGTCATTTCTCCCCGCCCCACCAGACTGAAGAGTGTGGTTAACCACCTTTCATTTCTCTCATTCACCTACTCTACCGCTGCACCTGTGCACCACTCAGCCCTGAGCTGCTCGCCAAATGGACTCAAAATTGATCTATGTTCCATTGCATCTCTGCTGAAAGAAATTGAATGGTGCACGTGACAGAGGTTGTATTGAAATAAGAGGTAACCTGTTTTCAAGTCTTGTACCTGGACTATGTTTACAGTTAAAGCCGAGAAGACCCTATAAATGTCACACACACACAGTGTAGTCTCTAAGCTATGCTGTGCATAGAGGAGAAAATAAAGGGAAAAAAAAAAAAACTTCTTTCTTTTCTTTTAGATTTCCATCCAAAGCCCCTGAGATGAGCTTGCCTTTTTCAATCTGAGCTCTTTTCAATGAAAGAATAATATGAATAAAAACAGCCTTAGAAATCCACTGATGTTCAACATATTAGAGTATTTCAAAGAAGTGAACATAACAGATAAGATCAATTTAAAATGACATGCTTTACATCTAGAGTCTTTGAAGTCTGAGGACATTCAAGAAAAGCAGTAACTGAATGTCTTCTGGTGGAATGCACGCTGTGGAGGTTTGGGTTTATAAGGGATTGGATCGTTCATTATTTCACTCAGAACTCTGAAACTCCAGCTAAAACTTAAATTAGTTGTAACTGCTAACAGTTCATCAGCTCTTGGGAGAGGTTAAAATATGCAGAAATATGTAATAATATCTGAATAAAACAGCTATATACTTTAACTCAGTAGATTCTGTTCTAAGGTAGAGAAGGCTGCATGTGACTTGCAGGTTTTCACATCCTTTAAACTTTTCCACATTTTGTTACATTCAAACTACAAACTTCAACACTATCTGTTGGTATTTTATGATTATGATTGCCCACATTAAGTGTATTATAAATGTGCAATGGAAGGAACATGTATAATGACTTCTATGTTTTTCATAAATACAAATCAAAAATATATATTTTTTGTATTTACATTTAGACTCCCTCTCTACATCCAGCTTTCCGATCAGTTCAACTTGCAAGTTTATATCGTCACCAGCATTCAGAAGCATCTTCCTTTGCAAAATAACTCCAGCCTTTCAAAGTTCATAGAGAGAGTCTGTGAACATCAGTGTTTATGTCTTGCCGCACATTATTTGGATGTTGACTGAGCTATTCTCCAGCCTCAAGTCTTGAGTTGGTTGATTTATCACATAAAATCCAAATAAAACTCATTGAAGTGTAAACACAGCAAAATATGAAAAGTCAAAGTGTGTGTGTGTGTACATGTGTAAAGCGATGCAGAATACCTTTTTACAGCTCTGATATTTAAAATTGCTCAACTTCACCTGATGCTGTAAAGCACATTTCCATCCTTGAAGATGCGCAGCAGCTTGTTGTCCGTGGTGACGTCGTGGAAGTTGGCCCCCTTCTCGTTGGCAAAGAAAAGATCTGGCTTCCATATGGAGTCCAGCATGGAAGGGTCCAGGTCGAGCGAGGAGTCTGGGTATTTACTATACGCCAGCCGTGGGTCATTCCACTTCTGCCTCAGGAAGATGTTCACTCTGTAATCCTGCAGAGACCACAAGCAGCTTTGCATATTTGCTGCGGAGCAATTTGGTGCTGAGAGAAATGCATGCTGGCGATGGTAATACCAGTCGCACATTATCTTGTTTTAATGTGCCTCTTTTTCATTTAGAAAATGATAATAACGATAATAACTTAATAATAGTTACAGTAATTCTATTTTCAGATGCATGAAAATATGTTTCTATCGCTGATAAATAAGGCAATTTATCAAGAAAGCAGGAAATTACACCAAAGGTTATGCATCACTTAAGCTATGTAATATGTAGATTAACACACTCTGTCCACATTTACATCACAAACTGGGGAGCTTAATTTAAAATGTACAAATACTCAAAGCACACATCAATATATTGTTTGAAAGTTTACATACTATAATAGAAAATGATCTATTTGGATCATTTTCCAGGGTGGAATCATTCCTGTGAAACATGATGTTTGGGTTCACAAGTTTAGATTTACAAGTCATTTTCTCTAATCTACCCAGGTTAAATATTTTAAAATATATTTATGTGCATTCACTGAATCCTTTATTTAGTTAGCGACCACGGTCGGAAGCCGCAGATATTTCCTCACTGGTACGGTAAAAAATACTGGTTACTCCAATGAAAATAACAAATGGAAAATCTACGGAAGGGGTAGCTTAATTATGAAGGAAAATTGGAAATTTAGAAATTCTTTTTGGAAGCTGTTTGTAATTTGGATATGTCATTTGGATGTACCAAGCTGAATCAAGTCGAAAAAATTACCCAAATATGAAACAAATTTGTTTGAGGTGTTGTGGAATAGCTCATGAATCAAAAAGGCTCAAATGTTTTATGCCATCGTGGACAAAACAGATGCGTTCCGGAAAAAAAACAACAATTTTTGGGTCAAATGAGAGGCTGACTGAAACCAGTGGAACTAGTTCATCATTCAAAGTGAATGGAATAGGAAAGAAGGAAAATTATCTCCAGATTCCTCAACTAGACTTTAAATGAACAGCCAGTTGGTTGAACTTTGGACATCAGGAGATATTCTAACAAGACAATGGTCCCAAACAAACAGATGTTTGTAAAAAGGACTAGCAATATATTTGAGGAGAGAACAGAACTTCAATCTTTTTAACAATTTGCAGACGATGCTTAAAACCTTATTCTGTGCCACAATATCAACCGAAATAAATTAGGTTCACCATTTCTACTAGAAAGACCGGTCCGCCTGACTGCAGTTTAATCTTCAAGAATATTGAAAGATACTGATAAAATTATACAACTTGTTGATGACAACAATACTCATGTTGTTGAGGGGCAATAATTTACCAGATATTAACAGCAGTGTGTTTTTATGTTTCAGTCTACCATATATGGCTTAGACAAAGCCCTCAATAAATTCAACTTGTGAACCCATGGATAATGATCCCAGTCAGAATAAAGAACAGATTAAACATTGCACTGAAAGCTCAATATTATCATAAGATTCATGCAAAGTTGGCAGATATGTCATCATTTATCATTCATCATCAAGCAACAAAATAAATCATAAAATAATTTCCACATTAACAAGCACACATTTTAATTTAGTGAAGCTTCGAAACTTACACTATTTTCCTCTCATCAAACACAGTTTTGCAACGTCGCAACACAACACTGGACGATTAACGGAAAGGTCGGTGAGTGAGCATAACTCTAAAAACATGTTTTGCATCAGAACATCCATCATCGAGGTGCCCATAGAGTCTTAATCATCCAAACATGTCGTCTCTTGATCAGATAGTGTTACAATTTGACCTAAGCTGACCTTTTCCCATTGGTTTCTTGTCAGAATTAGCATTTGTAGAAGGTAAATAAATGATGGATTAGTACAGCTGGATGAGTGGAGCTCTGATACTACAGTATGAACTGTCAGAAAGCTCAGTTGCTCAGAGTAATTGATATGTCATGATGATGAAAAGCCCTTATGTTGTTTGACATTTCATCAGCATATTGGCGGTTCCAAGTATTTGCCATGCCTGTCTGAGGCTGTGTAATTCCCTGGCAGTTGCGCATCTTCCCGCTCCCTGCACAAATTAACATTTTCCATTTATTATCTAAGTGGTTATTATCTCTCATTATGTGTCCTTTGATCTTGATTAGTTTGCATGTTCTCATAGATGCTATGTTTTTTGTTCCTCCCCATTTGACAAATGGATGCTTCAGTACGAAGTTTAACATTCCCTCTACCTCCTGCTGCTACTTATTGATTACGTTCAAACTAAATTACTTGTTTGAGTTTGTTGGAGTTCAGACATGAGCAAACATGTTTACAAAGGGCCACATGGGGACAGAAATCAATACTTAACCCGCCAATTGAGTCAGTGATGATCATAAAAGATGCATGAATTAAAGTAGGAAACAAAAACATAGCTGGGCAAAAACATAATGATTAAATCTGGATTCCAGAGAAGAGGTCAGGGCTTTGCACAACACGCCACTCACCATAGTAGTTTCTGCTATTGAACCAAAGCTGTTGATAAATATGTTGCAGGTAACATTAACTGGTGGACCTGCAGGTTGAGGAATAAATAACACATTCACAAATCGGACAGGGAAGACGTCAATATAAAATCCAGAAGAACTCACCATCGTCGTCTCTGTGACAGAGCCGAAGCTGTTGATAAAAATATTGCATGTAACGTTTACAGGAGGACCTGTGAAATGGAATGACAATGACATGACAGGGGGAAACAAAACCTTTAACCACATGTTTAAGCAGGGCCTTTGAGGTGAGAGTGAATTTCGGGCTGCTGCTTTGCCGTGTATTCAAACATGCATCAATACAACAAGCAGGCTTCTGTATGTCATCCGTTGCGGTGGCAAGAGTTGTATGTGAAACTGCTGCATCTGCTTTTTGGGCTCAATGCTTGACAAGAGCAATTAAAATGAAACTTAACGTTATGTTTGGTTATTAGCATTGGCTTAATGATGTTTGAAATGATGTCTAATGGAGGTAATCCTTCAGGGGTAATTTGTCGGTAACACATTGAATAGAGGATTCATGCACACAGAGTCAAAGACATGCAAACACACAGAGTGGTGCGTCAGCTGAGGAATGAATTATCTGAGCAGCAAAATTTCCATGGACACGAAAAAGAAGCTGTTCTTATATCATACAGAGGCTTGCAGAAGTATTCACACCCTTATCACATTTTGTCACACTATAACCACAAACATCAGTGTATTCTGTTGAGATTTTACGTAATGGGTCGATACATAGATGTGCCGTGAAAGGAAATTGATACATGGTTGTCCAATTAATGTTTCTATGAAAGCACAATACCACCTCTTTGAAGTGGTAGACAGGTTTGTATCACGCATGCATGTATGCCACAGAGTTCAGTGTTGGTCTCACCTCACAAGCAAAACCCTCTTCCAAACATTTGCTTTGTCCACTTTATTGACTTGTAAAAAAAAAAAAAGAAAAAAAAAATAAAACCTTAAAGGGACTTCTAAGGACTTTCTTTAAACAACGCCTTTCTTCTCGCCTGTCCTCCGTCAGGCCCAGATTTGCTGAGGGCATGATTAGCAGCTGCCTTGTTGACAGAATTTCCCACCTGAGCTGTGGATCTCTGCAGCTCCTCCACAATTACAGTGGATCACGTGGCTGCTTCTCTGAATAATGCTTCACTTGATGGGCCTGTCCAACAAGTGGAGATGAAAATGCAAACAGGTGGACTCTGTTTGCTAATGAGGTGTTTGCTTCTGAAGGCAATTGAATGTAGAGGATGTTATACTATCAGAGAAAAGGGGGCTTAATAAGAATACACACCAGATTTTTAATTATTCTTTTTTAGATTTCTGTTTCAAATTTTGAACTACAAACTAGTTTTCTTTCCTACATGCTGTCACGTTACATCCAGATAAATTGTATTTAGTTTGTGGTTATAGCATAAAAAAAATGAAATTGAAAGAGGAGTGAATACTTGAGGTACTCATTGGTGCTGCAAATATAAGTTGGGGTTATGATCAGAAAAAAAAATCATCAAATATATCAAAATCACTATAAAATGTTCATTTGTAATAAATTAACAAAGCAAATGTATTTGATAGTGAAAGGTCATGCTTCAATTCTAAACCATCAAATAAACATTTTCCCTACAACAGAATAAGGAAATCTATCCTATATGCTCCAATAGGGAAGGTAGGTTTTCTCTGCAGCTCCCTGAACTAAAATATCTTTGCAAGACTTGCATTACGAGTCACAGCAAATCTTTCTCCCCAAGCTGATAAGTGAAGTTGTAAGCTCTTCCTACTGCCTTTCCCCTGTGTTTTCCACATCAATATTTCATGGCTCTCTGTATTAATATTTGCCTCTGTTTGTTGTCAAGTTTCCACATTTTTACAGCAGAAAGAGGTAACTGGCAGCAGCTCCTCATAACAAACTCGGCATTGGAAATCTAGGTCAGCCTCTTTAGAAACACGGTTCGACACTCTTCAAAGTACGTCTGGCAGGTTCATGAGCAAAAACTAACTGTTTACAGCACAGCGGCTTAATGTGTATGCGCTTGTTTTCTGACTGCAACATGTGAAGCTCTATGTGTTTAATACAGAGAGAGGACCCCGCTCTCACCTCTAGCATTAAAACAACCAGGTTAAATCAGCAAAAATCGATGTTTTATGTATCAGTACTATCTAAAAATATAACAATTCTTCTTATCATCTCATATGTGTCACAGAAATCTTGACATGTGCCAGATTCCCCTAAGAGACAAAGAATATATGGCATACAGGAATTAAATATTCATACCTTCTTTCACATTTTTTTGTTGTTGTTTTTGTTTCAGTTAAAAACTTTGACTCTTTTTATTCAGAGTTTATGTCATACACAAACACAGTGCAGTGGATAATAGTCAGGAAGAAAAACAAACAAGTTTACATCTGAAAAGTGTGATATCGTTTAGTGAGTGCTTAGCTAAAACTGAGTTATTACTTGACAAGACCAACTTTCACTGCATTTACAACTGTATATGTTCGGTTGTACCACCAACAGATCTGAACATGTTTCCACCATATTCAGAGCATAATAGCTAAGGCTCAGTTCGTGTTATCAACAAATTTTAAGAGATTCTCTATTGGAAGTAAATCTGGACTTTGAGCAGCCATATTAAAAAGTTTTTATTTAAACCAGTCCATTGTAACTCTTAAAGCTTGCAGCTGTGAACTTCTTCACAGTTTTATCCCTGAGCAGTCGGATATATTCCTTGTTCTTTGTGATGCTGGTTGCTCACAGATGTTCTCTGCATAACCTCTGAGATCTTCACAAAACAGCTGCATCCATGCTGAGATTAAATTGCCTGCAGGTGGACTCTATTTACTATAGATAGTCGGTGGAACTGAATTGTATTAAGTAGCATTGGATTAAAATTATTATTATTATTATTATTTTAAAGAGGACTACACTATGTGGATTGTTTAATTTTAGTTCCACCTCAATAATGTGCTACTATATGTTTGTCTGTGATGTAAAAATTCCAAGAAAAATGTATTCTATATTGTTGTGACCCTGTGAAGGGCTGGTGACCGTGTCTACACCACCTCTTGCCCTATGACTGCCGGAGATAAACACCAGTCCCCTGTGACCTTGCAAGAAAACCGAGGTACAGACAATGGATCGTTGTGCTTTTCCCCGTCCTGTATTTTCAAGCTGCTTTACCTACTGGAGTCCATGGACTGTAACAAACAACATCCCAGGTGACCCCAGAAGCTAAGAGTGGGCCTTAGCCCCCCATAAGCGAAACCTTTGCTCACTCAAAACCATTCCAATGACAGAAGCTGTGTGTGTGTCCTCAGCATCAAAGCAACAACAGCAGCAGAGCCTGCAGTCTAGCCACTGGGGCACCATCAATCGTCTAGCCGGCATCCCTGTCTGAAGTGAGAACGTGTCTTATTTCTGTGTTGCTGGGATATTTCCAGCTCCCGATTCTGATCTCACATTTAATAAAGGTGGATATTGAATTTTAGACAGCTTTCAGATAAGAAAACCATCATTGAGTGGCACAGTGTGGACTGTGATTAAATCTAAGCAGGGTCCTCGCTGTTACTGTTAATTGAAGTGATTGATTGTTGCCTCCGAGTTGCTTGAAGCCCAGTTCCTTGGCAACAGATAGAATCCAGTACGCAACTGGTTAAAAAGATTAGTGTTTACACTTACAGTGGCATTTCTGTGGCTATTTATAGTTCTCAAAATGTGGGAAGTGAAATGTGTGTGTGTTTGCGTGCGTGTGTGGTGAGACTCATTTGGTTGCGGACAAACCTTTGAAATTGGGTCTAATTCGTGCATCGTACCCGGACGTGCGACCCATTAAGGAGTCCAGAAAGTCTGATGGAGACATGTTGGAGGAGGACCTGGGTTCGTACTCTTTGGCGACCACAGCTCTGGAAAGCACACATGGTGAAGGGGAGGGGAGAAAAGAAAAAAAAAAAAAGCACTTGATCAGAAAGAAGTCGCAGCTCAGAAAGCAGGTGTTAAACCTTATCGGTGTAGCCCAGGAGCTGCCTGGGAGTCAGAGGCGCTCACAGAAAACGTGTGAGTTGCAGACACACCCGCACACAGACGTATATTAAGCTATCAGATGTGATTTCCCTTCCAAAACAGGACTAATCTGTTCATAACACGAGAATCCCACAGAGATGCATAAACGTGCAGGTGGAAGCAGCAATAATTTTGCAGCGATGGCTCAGCAATTAATACGATTGGGTGCTTAAATAACATTCAGTGTTCATTTTCAACCAAGCAAAGAAACAAAACAAAACAAACAAACAAACAAAAAAAAAAAACAATTCTAAAGATTTTAAAATTTAAAATCAAATTAAACAAATAACATTATTTTGTGCTTTATCATTTTTAGTTCGTCAAATAGTTGAGCTAAATTAGGTTAAAGAAAATAAATTAGTCTAAATATTTCAAATTCCGCCGTTTTTTTAACTTCAAAATAAAAATAATAATAAAACTCAGTCGCAGTACAAACAAACAAACAAACAAACAAACAAACAAACAAAAAATCTAATTTCTTACCTGAAGTTGCTCATCTCCAGGAAGTATGTGAAGATAGCTGCTAAAACCTTAAAGAAGGATTGTTTCATTCCCGGTGGTTTCCCCATGTGCTTCACTTTTCTATTCTATTTCTTCCATATGGTTCACATCAGTCAAACACATAATCCAGACGGGAACAGCGGCGTTCTCCTCCTGACCAAGTCGTTGGCGTTCGGGCTGTCTCGGGTCACGCAGAAACGCGGGAGACATTCCTCAAAGCGGCCAAAGATCATAGTTCAGTTTCACAGAAAAACTCCAGCACACAAAATCAAACTGCTAGAAGCAAAGGCTGGGAGAAACATCAGTCCTTAGGGTCGGGGGGGAGGAGGAAATAAAAATAATAAAAATAAAAGAACCGTCGAAATTATGTTAACTCCAAGACGCGTCGACTTGCAGCTCCTCTTCAGGCGGTGGATTGAGATCTAAAAAAGCTTCGACCTGCTTCCAGGCTTGCTGGCATCTATGAATTGAAACCGTTTTCAGGTGAGAGGGGCTGTCAAGGAATGAGAGAGGAACGCCTCGTTTTTTCCCCCCCCCTTCTTCTTTTTCTTCTTTCAGTTCAGCACTTGGACAGCTCCCGGATTCTTTACGCGCAGGCGCAAGGCATTTAAAAGTGACGAACGTGAGTTGAGTTCGAATAAATCTAATAACGGAGCGAGGTAATCACCGGGAATATATGGGAAATTGCCTCCAGCGTGTGTTTCACGGTGATTGACGGTTGCACTTTTAAATGCTGAATTTCTTTCCCCTCCTCCTCGTGTCATTGCTTTGAAAGGGGAACTCCTGGTGCGCGCATCCGCGTATCAGAACTGAACGTCTTTCTGTGGGGAATATTTCATATCAGGTCAAAGTAAAGATAAGAATTTTTGCCGATTCTGGGTGGGGATTCTGTCGATTTCACTTATGTTTGTATTTCAAAGGTGCATAGATTGAATGGTGAGTTATTGCTCCCAGGGGGGTTACAGAGGATTGACTGGCCGCGCTCTGACTCCGTCCTTGACTGTGTTTTCTACAAACCGTGCATTTTTTTTTCCTTCACTCCTATATTGGAGTGTTCAGAGATTGCGAAAGGTTCCACAGAATTTCACTTGGGAGCCCACTCCCATCTTCACTCCGCACACTGACATTGATCGAGGTTTATGTCATTAAACTTGAAAATGATTGAAAACTAACATTAAATTCAACGAGTAGAACTCAGATTATATAGATTCGTTGCACACATGTATTTCCTTTAAGTTAGATTGTTGCAGTTTACAGCAAATGAAAACAAACAATTCTTATGATCAGAATATTGGACATTACATAAAACCGTCATAGAAACAATTCCATACACAGAAATGCTAACACTGAAAAGTATGTCCTTGTATCTTACTGCACGCAATGTACACTCACAATCAATTATAGTTAATTCGTGATTTATTATAAGGGGCAACAACTTTTCTACATTGGGCCAAGTTGTATTGGGTAGCATCAGTGGATGCAAATAATTTCATCAGATTGTCTTTTCTTTCTGTGATATTACAACTTACTTGACGGTCAAAAACATTTAAGGGTCTCAAAACAATAACAGGAGAGATCTTCAGTGCAAATTCACACAGAAATCTCACCCAACCCCTCACAGACAGAGTTAAGACCAAAATTATTCATACCTCTGGCAGATTTAAGGATAAAGTGATCTTGTAATAGTACCAACATGTTACATGTTTGAGTTATCATAATTGACTTTTTAAACTTAAAATCTTTAAGTCCTTATGTAAGATATATGATTTTGACATAAAGTCAATTCATTCATTCATTCATTCATTCATTCATTCATTCATTCATTCATTCATTCATTCATTCATTTATTCATTCATTCATTCATTCATTCATTCATTCATATTTAGCTCTTTTCCTTTGTCAGATACATTTTTAAATTAGTTAATGAATTTATAGTAGTTTTATTTCATCCATCATGGAAATATGCATTTGTCTTGGCTTTTGGCCCTTTTGTGCTATGATTCAAGGCATCCTCACAGATACTTATACGTGTGGTATAAACAAAGAACACACCAGTGAGAAGCCACTCTGAGAGTATTTGCTACTCCAGTTGCCCTGGAAACAGATTTCCAAGGCACATCGCTGGAAATGCTAAAAGGTTGGCCTCCCAGAGTGAGACGGAGGAGAGCCGACTGGCTGTCACTGATGCAGACGACAGGAAATATGCAGAAGCCTCAGGCTGGAGGAGCTCAGGTTTAGTGGGCCACCATCACACAGACTCAGTCATTTTTAGTCCTAGTTTGTATGCATGCAAACCTGACGTATCAATACAGAGGTTGGGGTGGGAGAGCTGACAGTTTTCAGAATATGAGTGGGTTTCAGAGGCTTCTTGGACCACAGGCGTGAATGAGTCACTCCACACAAACACGTATGAGCTGTGGAGGTAGCAGCTAAAGTTACACACACAACGACTGCTTGGTTATTTCTTCAGCCCAAATTCTGGGTTGATGTTCGGCTGACGCTGTCTGGACAGGTGTTGGGTAGTTTAGACCAAACACTCAGCGTTATCAGTTTTCAACAGAAAAATAAAAAAAAAATAAAAAAAATCTTTCAGCTTAGTAGCAACTATTAGCTAAAGGATTGGATAAGTATAAAATTTCACAATATCATAGCATTCAGTAAATATATCATATTTAAAAAAATTTACAACTTTATGTTCTTTCTTGTGTCTCATTCTAAGTGCGTTTTGCGTTAGACTTTTAAGTCACTGATTCTAAGTCAGAATTGGTTCTGACTTTCAAGACAGAACTAACTCTTAAAAGTGAGCCTGACTTTTAAGTCTGAAATAGTTTGTCAAGTTTCCGTTCAGCCTCTCCTATTAGTCATCCTTCCCTCAGATCCCTGCCTTCTCCTCCAGCTGCTCTGCATTGTGTTGACTGTTCTCACCTGGTTTCTCTGCCTATTATCACTCCTCCCACATACTTGATCTCCATGGTTTCATTGCTCATCACTGCATTCTGCTTTTGTTCCCCCCGTGGTTTCTGGTTGTTTAACCTTTGGTTCTGTAAGTTCCTCAATGTCTCCACAATCAAATCTCCACTCCCATACATGCCACAGGTCTCTGTCTTGCTGAGTCAATGTTGATTGACTCAATTGATTCATTTGACTAGTCTTTAAATTTACTAGCGCTTATAGGTTTTTTTAAATTGTGGATGAAAGATTTACTTTTTTTTTTAATATAATGTTATTCTCTCATCAAAAACATACCTGGAGTGTTGCTTTGATTCTTTCATCCTTGAATCTCCCTTGGCAACCTGAATAGTTGAAACGCTTGCTCTCACAAAGCTCCTCCTTGGCGCTTCAGTCTCCAGCCGAGCTTTCACCTCACAGAGCATCTCTCCGCCGCACATCCGCCAGTCAACTCCTTCAGACTAGCAGCAGCAACAATTACCAAACACCTGGTGAAACTGTGAGCTTACATTGGGAACTGTACTTCTTAAGAAGAGGTATAGTAAATCAAGAGTAAATTGTTCTTCAGAACGATTTAAAGGGTTTAATAGGGAAACATTTTTGCACTACAAATACAATTGTTTGTTCATAATAAGTTAGCTAAAAATAATGAAAGAATTTTGCGGAGGCGTAGTTGCAGTTGCTTGGCACATACAGAGAGACTCTCCTACAAGAACACAGAAGAAATAGAAGATGTACCAATGAATATTATTTGCTTATGAGTTCTTGTTTTCATACCACTCTTTGCTTGATTTAATGTTAGTCCCTTTAACCTACCTTTTAGTATTAAAAAATAAAACGCTGAGCTTAAACAGATGTTGAAACAACCCAGAAAACAACATAACCCAAGTTGAATTGTTTTTAACTTGGCATTTTATAGAGAAAACTGAAGGGGGCGGGGGGAGGGATGTCATAAATTCATTCATAACTACCCAACCACAAGCATTGTGCTGTGAGTCTCCTCTTGACGCCTCTCATGCTTCACCGCTGCCACATGCCCCAGGGCAACATTACGTTTCAGCCTGATTCTTGGTTATTGTCCAGTTAGCAGATCATCCCTGCCTGAGGTGAAGTAATCGTCCTCTCTCTGACAGAATTACAAGTGTCGGAATCGCTCTCATGCTTGAAAATGTTGGCATTTTTTTCCACCTCGTCTGGGGATAAAACATCTGTGTGTCAACAGAAGCTGTGTGCATTGCTTCTTCTAAGGCATGTTCCCGAGCATAAATGCTTAATGCGCAAGTTAATTATTCAACAAATTCTTTGCTTTTGATAAAAAAAAAAAAAACCTTATCTTGCCAGTTATGTGGGGCAGCACCGTCACCGTCTTTTTGTGCGGACGGCTCAAATGTCACGGTGTCGGGACGGTGGCAAAAATAACATATTTTAAAACCAGAAATATTCTCTAATGAGTACATTTCTAGCTGATAAGAGACAGTCATCTTTGCACCCAAGTGCCTTATTCTCCTTTCTAAGACAGCTGCAGTTGGCACATCTTTGTGTCATGACAGCCCACCGGCGCTTCAATTGGCCATTAGTTTCCGTGAGGGAAGACTTCAGGCCAGGTGGGTCAAATAATTAAAGAAGAACAAGTTGAATCTGTGTGTTAATGAGGGGAGAGATGGATGTTTTCCTTCCTATTTCTTTGTGAAAGGAGGGAATAAAAGCACAGCTATTCTTTCAACTGAAAGTGCTTGTCTGTTCTCACACAGCTATTAAAATCTTAGCATNGAGATGAAAATGCAAACAGGTGGACTCTGTTTGCTAATGAGGTGTTTGCTTCTGAAGGCAATTGAATGTAGAGGATGTTATACTATCAGAGAAAAGGGGGCTTAATAAGAATACACACCAGATTTTTAATTATTCCTTTTTAGATTTCTGTTTCAAATTTTGAACTACAAACTAGTTTTCTTTCCTACATGCTGTCACGTTACATCCAGATAAATTGTATTTAGTTTGTGGTTATAGCATAAAAAAAAGAAATTGAAAGAGGAGTGAATACTTGAGGTACTCATTGGTGCTGCAAATATAAGTTGGGGTTATGATCAGAAAAAAAAATCATCAAATATATCAAAATCACTATAAAATGTTCATTTGTAATAAATTAACAAAGCAAGTGTATTTGATAGTGAAAGGTCATGCTTCAATTCTAAACCATCAAATAAACATTTTCTCTACAACAGAATAAGGCAATCTATCCTATATACTCCAGTAGGGAAGGTAGTTTTTCTCTGCAGCTCCCTGAACTAAAATATCTTTGCAAGACTTGCATTACGAGTCACAGCAAATCTTTCTCCCCAAGCTGATAAGTGAAGTTGTAAGCTCTTCCTACTGCCTTTCCCCTGTGTTTTCCACATTAATATTTCATGGCTCTCTGTATTAATATTTGCCTCTGTTTGTTGTCAAGTTTCCACATTTTTACAGCAGAAAGAGGTAACTGGCAGCAGCTCCTCATAACAAACTCGGCATTGGAAATCTAGGTCAGCCTCTTTAGAAACACGGTTCGACACTCTTCAAAGTACGTCTGGCAGGTTCATGAGCAAAAACTAACTGTTTACAGCACAGCGGCTTAATGTGTATGCGCTTGTTTTCTGACTGCAACATGTGAAGCTCTATGTGTTTAATACAGAGAGAGGACCCCGCTCTCACTTCTAGCATTAAAACAACCAGGTTAAATCAGCAAAAATCGATGTTTTATGTATCAGTACTATCTAAAAATATAACAATTCTTCTTATCATCTCATATGTGTCACAGAAATCTTGACATGTGCCAGATTCCCCTAAGAGACAAAGAATATATGGCATACAGGAATTAAATATTCATACCTTCTTTCACATTTTTTTGTTGTTGTTTTTGTTTCAGTTAAAAACTTTGACTCTTTTTATTCAGAGTTTATGTCATACACAAACACACTGCAGTGGATAATAGTCAGGAAGAAAAACAAACAAGTTTACATCTGAAAAGTGTGATATCGTTTAGTGAGTGCTTAGCTAAAACTGAGTTATTACTTGACAAGACCAACTTTCGCTGCATTTACAACTGTATATGTTCGGTTGTACCACCAACAGATCTGAACATGTTTCCACCATATTCAGAGCATAATAGCTATGGCTCAGTTCGTGTTATCAACAAATTTTAAGAGATTCTCTATTGGAAGTAAATCTGGGCTTTGAGCAGCCATATTAAAAAGTTTTTATTTAAACCAGTCCATTGTAACTCTTAAAGCTTGCAGCTGTGAACTTCTTCACAGTTTTATCCCTGAGCAGTCGGATATATTCCTTGTTCTTTGTGATGCTGGTTGCTCACAGATGTTCTCTGCATAACCTCTGAGATCTTCACAAAACAGCTGCATCCATGCTGAGATTAAATTGCCTGCAGGTGGACTCTATTTACTATAGATAGTCGGTGGAACTGAATTGTATTAAGTAGCATTGGATTAAAATTATTATTATTATTATTATTTTAAAGAGGACTACACTATGTGGATTGTTTAATTTTAGTTCCACCTCAATAATGTGCTACTATATGTTTGTCTGTGATGTAAAAATTCCAAGAAAAATGTATTCTATATTGTTGTGACCCTGTGAAGGGCTGGTGACCGTGTCTACACCACCTCTTGCCCTATGACTGCCGGAGATAAACACCAGTCCCCTGTGACCTTGCAAGAAAACCGAGGTACAGACAATGGATCGTTGTGCTTTTCCCCGTCCTGTATTTTCAAGCTGCTTTACCTACTGGAGTCCATGGACTGTAACAAACAACATCCCAGGTGACCCCAGAAGCTAAGAGTGGGCCTTAGCCCCCCATAAGCGAAACCTTTGCTCACTCAAAACCATTCCAATGACAGAAGCTGTGTGTGTGTCCTCAGCATCAAAGCAACAACAGCAGCAGAGCCTGCAGTCTAGCCACTGGGGCACCATCAATCGTCTAGCCGGCATCCCTGTCTGAAGTGAGAACGTGTCTTATTTCTGTGTTGCTGGGATATTTCCAGCTCCCGATTCTGATCTCACATTTAATAAAGGTGGATATTGAATTTTAGACAGCTTTCAGATAAGAAAACCATCATTGAGTGGCACAGTGTGGACTGTGATTAAATCTAAGCAGGGTCCTCGCTGTTACTGTTAATTGAAGTGATTGATTGTTGCCTCCGAGTTGCTTGAAGCCCAGTTCCTTGGCAACAGATAGAATCCAGTACGCAACTGGTTAAAAAGATTAGTGTTTACACTTACAGTGGCATTTCTGTGGCTATTTATAGTTCTCAAAATGTGGGAAGTGAAATGTGTGTGTGTTTGCGTGCGTGTGTGGTGAGACTCATTTGGTTGCGGACAAACCTTTGAAATTGGGTCTAATTCGTGCATCGTACCCGGACGTGCGACCCATTAAGGAGTCCAGAAAGTCTGATGGAGACATGTTGGAGGAGGACCTGGGTTCGTACTCTTTGGCGACCACAGCTCTGGAAAGCACACATGGTGAAGGGGAGGGGAGAAAAGAAAAAAAAAAAAAGCACTTGATCAGAAAGAAGTCGCAGCTCAGAAAGCAGGTGTTAAACCTTATCGGTGTAGCCCAGGAGCTGCCTGGGAGTCAGAGGCGCTCACAGAAAACGTGTGAGTTGCAGACACACCCGCACACAGACGTATATTAAGCTATCAGATGTGATTTCCCTTCCAAAACAGGACTAATCTGTTCATAACACGAGAATCCCACAGAGATGCATAAACGTGCAGGTGGAAGCAGCAATAATTTTGCAGCGATGGCTCAGCAATTAATACGATTGGGTGCTTAAATAACATTCAGTGTTCATTTTCAACCAAGCAAAGAAACAAAACAAAACAAACAAACAAACAAAAAAAAAAAACAATTCTAAAGATTTTAAAATTTAAAATCAAATTAAACAAATAACATTATTTTGTGCTTTATCATTTTTAGTTCGTCAAATAGTTGAGCTAAATTAGGTTAAAGAAAATAAATTAGTCTAAATATTTCAAATTCCGCCGTTTTTTTAACTTCAAAATAAAAATAATAATAAAACTCAGTCGCAGTACAAACAAACAAACAAACAAACAAACAAACAAACAAAAAATCTAATTTCTTACCTGAAGTTGCTCATCTCCAGGAAGTATGTGAAGATAGCTGCTAAAACCTTAAAGAAGGATTGTTTCATTCCCGGTGGTTTCCCCATGTGCTTCACTTTTCTATTCTATTTCTTCCATATGGTTCACATCAGTCAAACACATAATCCAGACGGGAACAGCGGCGTTCTCCTCCTGACCAAGTCGTTGGCGTTCGGGCTGTCTCGGGTCACGCAGAAACGCGGGAGACATTCCTCAAAGCGGCCAAAGATCATAGTTCAGTTTCACAGAAAAACTCCAGCACACAAAATCAAACTGCTAGAAGCAAAGGCTGGGAGAAACATCAGTCCTTAGGGTCGGGGGGGAGGAGGAAATAAAAATAATAAAAATAAAAGAACCGTCGAAATTATGTTAACTCCAAGACGCGTCGACTTGCAGCTCCTCTTCAGGCGGTGGATTGAGATCTAAAAAAGCTTCGACCTGCTTCCAGGCTTGCTGGCATCTATGAATTGAAACCGTTTTCAGGTGAGAGGGGCTGTCAAGGAATGAGAGAGGAACGCCTCGTTTTTTCCCCCCCCCTTCTTCTTTTTCTTCTTTCAGTTCAGCACTTGGACAGCTCCCGGATTCTTTACGCGCAGGCGCAAGGCATTTAAAAGTGACGAACGTGAGTTGAGTTCGAATAAATCTAATAACGGAGCGAGGTAATCACCGGGAATATATGGGAAATTGCCTCCAGCGTGTGTTTCACGGTGATTGACGGTTGCACTTTTAAATGCTGAATTTCTTTCCCCTCCTCCTCGTGTCATTGCTTTGAAAGGGGAACTCCTGGTGCGCGCATCCGCGTATCAGAACTGAACGTCTTTCTGTGGGGAATATTTCATATCAGGTCAAAGTAAAGATAAGAATTTTTGCCGATTCTGGGTGGGGATTCTGTCGATTTCACTTATGTTTGTATTTCAAAGGTGCATAGATTGAATGGTGAGTTATTGCTCCCAGGGGGGTTACAGAGGATTGACTGGCCGCGCTCTGACTCCGTCCTTGACTGTGTTTTCTACAAACCGTGCATTTTTTTTTCCTTCACTCCTATATTGGAGTGTTCAGAGATTGCGAAAGGTTCCACAGAATTTCACTTGGGAGCCCACTCCCATCTTCACTCCGCACACTGACATTGATCGAGGTTTATGTCATTAAACTTGAAAATGATTGAAAACTAACATTAAATTCAACGAGTAGAACTCAGATTATATAGATTCGTTGCACACATGTATTTCCTTTAAGTTAGATTGTTGCAGTTTACAGCAAATGAAAACAAACAATTCTTATGATCAGAATATTGGACATTACATAAAACCGTCATAGAAACAATTCCATACACAGAAATGCTAACACTGAAAAGTATGTCCTTGTATCTTACTGCACGCAATGTACACTCACAATCAATTATAGTTAATTCGTGATTTATTATAAGGGGCAACAACTTTTCTACATTGGGCCAAGTTGTATTGGGTAGCATCAGTGGATGCAAATAATTTCATCAGATTGTCTTTTCTTTCTGTGATATTACAACTTACTTGACGGTCAAAAACATTTAAGGGTCTCAAAACAATAACAGGAGAGATCTTCAGTGCAAATTCACACAGAAATCTCACCCAACCCCTCACAGACAGAGTTAAGACCAAAATTATTCATACCTCTGGCAGATTTAAGGATAAAGTGATCTTGTAATAGTACCAACATGTTACATGTTTGAGTTATCATAATTGACTTTTTAAACTTAAAATCTTTAAGTCCTTATGTAAGATATATGATTTTGACATAAAGTCAATTCATTCATTCATTCATTCATTCATTCATTCATTCATTCATTCATTCATTCATTCATTCATTTATTCATTCATTCATTCATTCATTCATTCATTCATATTTAGCTCTTTTCCTTTGTCAGATACATTTTTAAATTAGTTAATGAATTTATAGTAGTTTTATTTCATCCATCATGGAAATATGCATTTGTCTTGGCTTTTGGCCCTTTTGTGCTATGATTCAAGGCATCCTCACAGATACTTATACGTGTGGTATAAACAAAGAACACACCAGTGAGAAGCCACTCTGAGAGTATTTGCTACTCCAGTTGCCCTGGAAACAGATTTCCAAGGCACATCGCTGGAAATGCTAAAAGGTTGGCCTCCCAGAGTGAGACGGAGGAGAGCCGACTGGCTGTCACTGATGCAGACGACAGGAAATATGCAGAAGCCTCAGGCTGGAGGAGCTCAGGTTTAGTGGGCCACCATCACACAGACTCAGTCATTTTTAGTCCTAGTTTGTATGCATGCAAACCTGACGTATCAATACAGAGGTTGGGGTGGGAGAGCTGACAGTTTTCAGAATATGAGTGGGTTTCAGAGGCTTCTTGGACCACAGGCGTGAATGAGTCACTCCACACAAACACGTATGAGCTGTGGAGGTAGCAGCTAAAGTTACACACACAACGACTGCTTGGTTATTTCTTCAGCCCAAATTCTGGGTTGATGTTCGGCTGACGCTGTCTGGACAGGTGTTGGGTAGTTTAGACCAAACACTCAGCGTTATCAGTTTTCAACAGAAAAATAAAAAAAAAATAAAAAAAATCTTTCAGCTTAGTAGCAACTATTAGCTAAAGGATTGGATAAGTATAAAATTTCACAATATCATAGCATTCAGTAAATATATCATATTTAAAAAAATTTACAACTTTATGTTCTTTCTTGTGTCTCATTCTAAGTGCGTTTTGCGTTAGACTTTTAAGTCACTGATTCTAAGTCAGAATTGGTTCTGACTTTCAAGACAGAACTAACTCTTAAAAGTGAGCCTGACTTTTAAGTCTGAAATAGTTTGTCAAGTTTCCGTTCAGCCTCTCCTATTAGTCATCCTTCCCTCAGATCCCTGCCTTCTCCTCCAGCTGCTCTGCATTGTGTTGACTGTTCTCACCTGGTTTCTCTGCCTATTATCACTCCTCCCACATACTTGATCTCCATGGTTTCATTGCTCATCACTGCATTCTGCTTTTGTTCTCCCCGTGGTTTCTGGTTGTTTAACCTTTGGTTCTGTAAGTTCCTCAATGTCTCCACAATCAAATCTCCACTCCCATACATGCCACAGGTCTCTGTCTTGCTGAGTCAATCTTGATTGACTCAATTGATTCATTTGACTAGTCTTTAAATTTACTAGCGCTTATAGGTTTTTTAAATTGTGGATGAAAGATTTACTTTTTTTTTTAATATAATGTTATTCTCTCATCAAAAACATACCTGGAGTGTTGCTTTGATTCTTTCATCCTTGAATCTCCCTTGGCAACCTGGATAGTTGAAACGCTTGCTCTCACAAAGCTCCTCCTTGGCGCTTCAGTCTCCAGCCGAGCTTTCGCCTCACAGAGCATCTCTCCGCCGCACATCCGCCAGTCAACTCCTTCAGACTAGCAGCAGCAACAATTACCAAACACCTGG
This sequence comes from Poecilia formosa, assembly GCF_000485575.1. Classification (NCBI taxonomy): domain Eukaryota; kingdom Metazoa; phylum Chordata; class Actinopteri; order Cyprinodontiformes; family Poeciliidae; genus Poecilia; species Poecilia formosa. The sequence goes on from NW_006799955.1 coordinate 797,587, forward strand.
TGAAACTGTGAGCTTACATTAGGAACTGTACTTCTTAAGAAGAGGTATAGTAAATCAAGAGTAAATTGTTCTTAAGAACGATTTAAAGGGTTTAATAGGGAAACATTTTTGCACTACAAATACAATTGTTTGTTCATAATAAGTTAGCTAAAAATAATGAAAGAATTTTGCGGAGGCGTAGTTGCAGTTGCTTGGCACATACAGAGAGACTCTCCTACAAGAACACAGAAGAAATAGAAGATGTACCAATGAATATTATTTGCTTATGAGTTCTTGTTTTCATACCACTCTTTGCTTGATTTAATGTTAGTCCCTTTAACCTACCTTTTAGTATTAAAAAATAAAACGCTGAGCTTAAACAGATGTTGAAACAACCCAGAAAACAACATAACCCAAGTTGAATTGTTTTTAACTTGGCATTTTATAGAGAAAACTGAAGGGGGCGGGGGGAGGGATGTCATAAATTCATTCATAACTACCCAACCACAAGCATTGTGCTGTGAGTCTCCTCTTGACGCCTCTCATGCTTCACCGCTGCCACATGCCCCGGGGCAACATTGCGTTTCAGCCTGATTCTTGGTTATTGTCCAGTTAGCAGATCATCCCTGCCTGAGGTGAAGTAATCGTCCTCTCTCTGACAGAATTACAAGTGTCGGAATCGCTCTCATGCTTGAAAATGTTGGCATTTTTTTCCACCTCGTCTGGGGATAAAACATCTGTGTGTCAACAGAAGCTGTGTGCATTGCTTCTTCTAAGGCATGTTCCCGAGCATAAATGCTTAATGCGCAAGTTAATTATTCAACAAATTCTTTGCTTTTGATAAAAAAAAAAAAAACCTTATCTTGCCAGTTATGTGGGGCAGCACCGTCACCGTCTTTTTGTGCGGACGGCTCAAATGTCACGGTGTCGGGACGGTGGCAAAAATAACATATTTTAAAACCAGAAATATTCTCTAATGAGTACATTTCTAGCTGATAAGAGACAGTCATCTTTGCACCCAAGTGCCTTATTCTCCTTTCTAAGACAGCTGCAGTTGGCACATCTTTGTGTCATGACAGCCCACCGGCGCTTCAATTGGCCATTAGTTTCCGTGAGGGAAGACTTCAGGCCAGGTGGGTCAAATAATTAAAGAAGAACAAGTTGAATCTGTGTGTTAATGAGGGGAGAGATGGATGTTTTCCTTCCTATTTCTTTGTGAAAGGAGGGAATAAAAGCACAGCTATTCTTTCAACTGAAAGTGCTTGTCTGTTCTCACACAGCTATTAAAATCTTAGCATTTTATGGAGCTGCCCACACACCACAAAAAAAAAAAAAGAAAAAAGGATAGGTAGTTTGGCCACACAATGCGGTGGCTTGGTAAAGTGCTCAGGCGTTGAGAACTTTTTGTTTAAGTTACAACCTCAAACTTCAATGTATTTTTAGAGTTTATGCAATAGGCCAACACAAAGTTGTGCATAATTGTGAAACAGGAGCAAAATGACTAAAATCTGAAGTTTGTGACATCTTGTGCTCAACCGCTTTACTCAAAACTGAAAGCTTCCAGAAGTCCCCTAGTTACATAGGAAACATAAAAGAGTAACCTAACTGTATTATTCATGATGTGACATAACAAGATCAATTAACCAGAGAAGCAGCCCAGAGGTCTAAGGTAACACTGGAGGAGCTTCTGAGAGCCACAGCTCAGGTGCAAGAACTAATCCATCAACTAATCGGCAAATTAGTTGATGGATACAAAGTAATGTATTAATAATTCAAAACATTGGTAATAATAAAAAAAAAAACAAAAAGCAAAAAAAGAATGAATGCTTAAGAGGCTGCACAAAATATGTCCTTTGCAATAGAGTGTTACTATCACAAAGAATAGTTTCAAAAGTTACATTTTAGATGTTTTGTTCTAAACATTTAAAGTTCACATTTTGAATGCCAATAACAAAGTTCACCTGTTGCATTTAGTTTGACTGCAGTAGATTCTCACGCCTGACTGAGAACAGAGCTAAGATACTAAACATGGCAGGGCATTACAGTTGTAATTGTAGTGACGTAAGGGGAAAAAAAAAAAAAGCATTTCTCACAGCAGAAATCATCCCAGCAGCTCCTGTTTGAAGAAAATGTATCATGTGCTGTACGTACAAAACAGCTGAACAGTCACTGATCCCTGCTCAGTTACTGGGAGGTTGTTGACGGACCGGAGAGCTCACCTGGAAACAATAAGCAGGCTTTAACAGCCTGATGCTCCCGCGCACTGGACTGGAGACAATTGAAAGCTGCAGAGAATCCATTGCTCCATCGATTCCTTGTATCTTTATCCTACTTAATGACTTTTTTTTTTTTTTTTTGCTCTATAACTCAACTCGTGGAACTGGTCCTAGGCCTGGCAGGGATACAGAGCAGTAACACGTGGCGGAGGTGGAATGGATGAATGTGCGGGATTTAATGAAGGAATTTTTAAAGAGTCGGGGAGGATTTGAGAATCCTCCAGCGCCAAAACCCCCAATGCAATTATCATAAGCTCTCTGTCGAGGCAAAAATGAAGCTATTTTCAGGCGTCTGTGGCACACAGGAGAACGATAAACTCGGTTAGATTATACAGCTCTTACATCATAGCTGCACCAGAGACGTATGTTCAATATTTTTTGATTGTTTTCTAGATGCAGCACTGAAGCAGTGAGGTCGTGGAGAGCACAAGGTGTACGCACACCCATTAAACTTATGGGGATGCTGGTGCTTTTTTTTCCCCCACTGTGTTCCTCCTGCAGGCTAAATGGATGGGAGCGGTGGTGGTCTTCGCTGTGGCTCATCTGCCAATCACAGCTCTCCCTTATCAGTGGGAGTGCTCTGACAGTCACAGAGCCTTTCCTCATCACCGAGCACTGAAAAACCACTGATCCTCTGTCTAGACCTCCCATACATCCTGCACACCCACCCAGTCTCTGCACATTCCTGCAGCTTACAAAAAACATAAGCAATGCCAAAACAAATGCAAAAAAAACCCCCACCTTATACACTAAACAATTTTGTCCAGCTTTTTAAGCAACTACTGCTCGAGCGACAGCAAACTTGTCACGTTTCTTCATGTTGGGACGTCTCCCCTGAGCTGCCGTGTCTGTGCAGTCGCCCAAACCCCAAAAGAAGCACAAATGCACATCTTTTTTTTTTCAAATCCAGCCAGCGTCTGCTTCCATGTTGACACTGGCTAACAGTTTATCTATTTGTAGCTTGCAGGCTTGTCTCGCTGTGCAGCTGTCAAAGTGATGCAAGAATGCATTGAAGACTGAATGCAATTCAATTGCTTAACTGGTTTCCATCAATTTATTTTGCCCCTTTCAGAGGAGCTTAGATGTGTGTTTTGGGACCAATTACCCGCAAGAGGGACATTAGCTGTGCAGCATTTAAAAAAAAAAAAAAAAAAAAAGATATTAATGGAAAAACTAATCTCCAGAATGCAGAGTGCGCTGGTAAATATTTATAATTGTTGAAGTTACGCATCTATATTACTGTGGTGAGGAAAATCATCTCACGAGTAAAACTTTCAGATATAAATGGTTCCTTAGCCAACCAGCTGTGTAAAAACAAGCTGATGGACATCATGGTTCACATCATCCAGTGGAGTATGTGCAGGTTGAACATATGATATGTTATGTTTGTATGAAATTATCCAGAGTGTTGCTTGTCTAATGAAGGAACACATTAAAGCTGGCTGTAGCAATCAAATGACGCTGACTTAATTTAAGAAAGCAGCTGATGCATTCATACAGGAAGTGGCTCGGTATCCATCTTAGACACATTTAATTCATTAAACATTTTAAATGGCATCTTTCATCTTTCTGGCTGAGATGTGGTAAATATCAGTGTCTCATGACTAAATATGTGGCATGGATCAACTCTAAAATAGTTTACACACTTTTATGCCCTTCTATGCTGCAATTCATTTTTACTTACTAAATGCATTTGGGATATAGGATATTATTTTGTTGCATTTTCTTTTTATAAAGTGATGTATTTAAAAAAGAATAGGAACACTGACAGTGAAAAAAACTGACATTATTCTACCCTGTAATCACAGAGTTTAGCCACCCACAGTTGCTCATATTCTGCTAAAATTAACTAGTATTAGTATTATCACAAGAAAATGTTATTCAATATCATATCCAAATATTTGTGCTATGTTGTTAATAGCGACACAGGAGGCCACTAGTCTGATTATAAGGTTGGTTTGTTGAATATGAAACTTTCATAAAATGTTGTAAAATTAGCACACATATTTCTCCCAGCTTTGCATGTCTAAAGTCTAATTTCTCCCCAATTGTTCTTTGTAAAAGAGATTAAGTTCCATAATTTTGGACAGAGAGCAGACATGAACCAGTGCTTAATGAACTTTGACTGGGCCAGTCTAACAACTCATCTAGAGTGATTCTGGCTGTATGTTAAGGGTTGTTGGAAGGTGAACAGTCTCAAGTCAGGATCCAACAGTTTTTAAATAGTGTCGACCTATATTGAGCTTCAACTACCTTTCTGTTTACTCTGATCAGTTTCCCTGCTCATGCTGAAGAAGAGCATCCTCACAGTGTGATGCTTCTTCCACCATATGTCACTTTCAGGGCGGTCGGTCATGGTAGTTTTCTGCCACACAGAGCATTTCGCATGAAGGCCAAGAAGCTCAATTTTTGCCCTACATTGTCAATGCTGTGACCTTCCTCAACATGTTTGTTTTGTCAACAGAACCTCTTATAGTTTCCCTTTGACAGTGACTTTCTTTTTACCGCCATACCAGTCGTTAAAAACTAAGTCTTTCTGTCAACAGTTTCTCCCACCTGTGGCTCTCCTCAAGCACATAACCTCTTGTTTACTTCTGTGATTAATATTCTCCTTACCTGGTCAGTCTGTCTGCAGATGGCCATGTACTGAATAGTTTTCAGTCTTTCCGTTTTCACGTGGCATATTGAAAAATGCTCTGCGAGATGTACAAAACGGACTTTTTCAGGTGATTGATTGCACCAGATTTTTATTTTATCATTTAAAAATAAAACAGCCCCGTCTTTTCTCTTATCAAAAACAAAAGCATTTGTTTTCGACTGCTATAATGTTTTGCTTTGTGACTAATAAAACATCAAGGAGTCACATAATCCAGAACTTCAGAACATGATTGTTACTAAATGATAAGAGCTATTAAAAAAAAATAATAATAATCAAACCTTCTTTTTTTAAAGTTATTCAATAAATTTAGCCTAAAAGCCATTTCCATGGGAGCATGTGAAACTGTGTCATATATGAACTCATTACTGTATTACACTTGCATGATTTACATATACACATATTTGTTTGTAATGCTGAAAAAGCAGATGTACTTAAAAACTCCAAACACATTTAACACATCATTTTCATAGTCATTTAGTAAAGATAATTACAGGATTAAAAAAAAGGAAACACATATGAAGCATTTTCTCGTTCAAGACATTTTTTTTTTTTTAAAGGAAGACCTTATCTGACTTTTCTTTATCCCATTATTTAGACTTCATACTGAGCACAGGCTGACATGAGGTCAATCTCATTTTCGATTTGCAATTTGTAGTTCTAGTTTGCGCTCATCCGCTAACAAAGCCTATTGAGCCAAGTTCCCAATAAGATTTATAAAGTGGAGTGGAAAAGATATTTCTAGTGGACTAATTTCTTAAACCCTTTACAAAATTAGTTGGACTGCAATCAGGAAATAATTCTGAGTCTAAATAATGCGAGTAAAAACTCTTGTTTAACAAAGACAACGTGCAGCGGTTTAGAGCTGTCAAAGTGTCAGTCATTGTCACCGTTCATCACATCTCTCTGCTCCTGTCTTCTCGCTAGCTCTCTTATCATTTTTGGAACCATTTTTAGAACACTGTGGGGCAGTAAACACAGTTTCCATGGGAACATCACAGAGACACACATTGATAAGCGGATTGGAGCAGCTGTATTTCTCTGATGACGAACGAAACCTCAAAAGCTGAGGTTTCGTTGGCGAACACAATTAAACCGGCTATATGTTGAGGAAACAGGGAGCCACATAAGCTGAGGAATCTGTTTTGATTTTTCTTCATGAGGGAGATAACAAATGACTTATCTGGTTTTTTGCCACGAGCACTCTCCAGCTCCGCTGTGTCAGTCGCTGGTTCTGCTCGAGTGTCTGAGTTCAGATGCAAATGGCAACAATTTCCAATTAGAATTTACCTTACAAATGGACGTATTGATTGGCTGGAGCTATTCTCATCAAGCTGCAGAGCAGCAATCAGGAGCAGTTTCCTTTGGCTCGAGTCAATAATCTAAAGCCAGCCAGGATCTGGCAGGTTTCAAAGGAGGATAATCTCCAAAATGCACAATGTCGGGCGATGTACAGCAGCACTGCATTAAAATGTCAACCAGGAAAGAAAGGATTTTTCTCTGTTTTATTTTGAGGGCTGTCCCCATGCAGGTAGATGCACATGCAGTCGGCTTGAAATGTCCCACTATGCAGGTTTGAACAAAGTCAATTAAAATAGTGATACAGCTGACAAAGTCAAGAAAAAAAAGACAAGACCAAAAAGAGAGCATTTTGTTCCCACGTCTTTTAAAATTTTCCTCTTCATTCTCATACTTATATCTTTTAAAAAAAACGATGTCATAAACAAGTACATACCTTTTCTCTTTTCATATTTAAAATGTTTTACATGCTTAAAAATATCAATGTTCCTGAAAATAAACCAAACATAAAAAAAATATGAAAATTATAACTATATTTGTCAGCTTGTTCTAAGTGACAAAGCATAAATTATAAATGATTATGGATGTGCAGTCAGAGAATACGGTAACAATTCTCACGTTTAAAATGTAATATCTAAAAATGTTTTTTATCATTATTATTATTATAAATGACAGGCTCAATGTGAAAATAAGCAAGCGAAATGGAATGCATACAAAAATATACAGTGAAATCTTAAAATAATAAATAATTTGCAAAAAAATTTTAAAACATTATTTCTCAATATTATTCATACCATGAGTAAAATACAGTAAACTAAAGTACAATACATTATAAATAAATGCATCACGAATGCTCAAATTATTTCAATAAAACAAGAAGACATGTAACAATAGTGAAAATCAAAAATTTACGTTACTACAATAAATGAAATGAATCTGAATGTCAAATAAATTTATCTTGGTTTGCTTTTACGAATGTGTAAACTCTCACATCTCCAGGACAACTGTTACACTACTGAGAACCATAATATGAAAGTGATGCCTCACAGTTTGTTGTCATTCTCACAATAGATATCAATAGACAATCCTTTCCAAAAAGGCCTGCTGTGAGAATCAGGCCTTAGCTGTGTTTTCTTAACCATCTGCTTTACAAACATTTCCTTTATTCCCATGATGTCAAATCACTTTGAGGTTGTCATGCTCAATGTACAGAAACATTAAAAAAAAAACAACAAAAAAAAACAATTAACCCTTTGAGGTATATTTGTAGTTTTGAGATCTGTTTGATTATCTAAATATACATTTTTTTGTGCATACTGAGTGTCCCATTTTAGTCACACATTCAAATACATCTAAAAAGTTTAAAATAAGATTTTCACTGAGCCTATGTTTGCACTGTGTCTTGCTTACAACCAAAACCGTCATCTGTTCTTGGAGCGAACAACGTGATCAGAGAGCCACTGATGGCTTCCTGAGAGCTGCTTCGACAGCAGAACATCACCCCGCTGCGGCTTGTGTGGTCCTGGAGGAGCACTGCAGAAAGTACAAGAACACTGACCTAAAAACAAACCATCCCACATAAAATAAAACAATTAAAATAATGCACATTTAACATCATGCCCATTACAGGGGTGTGCGGCGTATGAGTGCGAAAGAGACGGTAAAATTATACTGATGGATGTTTAGAAGTGATGGGCTGCAACAAAAAACCAAAACCTAAAAATATGAGTTGTGTTTGTAGTTAGCACTTTATCTGAGAGCCTCTGACATGTCTGAGAAGTCTACATTTGTCACTGTGCTGCCGTATTGAGCGTGGATCGATAAGGGTGAGCCTCAGTGATGAACTCATTGCATTCGACTCTGATGGGTCTGTTTTCTAATGAAACAGAACCTCCTGGGTGTTTCTCAGCAGGCTGAGCTCCTGTATTTTTAATATAGCAGAGCTGGGAATACGACCAACTCCTCCAAACAAGCAGGACAACAGAAATAAAATGTGATATTTGACTTTTTCTTTTCTTTTTTTTTTTCTACAATGTGTTTTCTAAGTAGCCACACATGCAATAAAACTGTAATCAGCACAGCATTCAAAAGCGTCTGGTAAAAATAATTAAAATTGGTAATGGCTTTTTGCTCCTACTAGGTCAGCAAACGGGAATCTACCACACGGTTATGAATGCGAGAGCCCAGCTCCCCACTGTGCGATGGAGCTGCAGGCTAGAATGCATAAACAGCATCGTCAACCTAAATAACAAATAGTGTAAAAGCAAAACTGCACAATGTGTTAACAAAAATTCATGGTGGTTTCTCTTTCCAAGCGAGACAACAAGAAGTGAGAGCCTTATGGCAATATCCAGTGCAAAACTAATGGGAATTGTGTCCTATTTGCTGAAAGATATTGTGCATTGCATTATATTTTGTCAGTTAAACCACAAAATTTTGGCTGGGGTCTGAGGGGGGGTTATGTAAATGACCGACACAATGTACAGCACTTAACAATGAAGGAAAAGATAATGATACATGACTTTCAATGTATTTTTACGATTAAAATCTGAAAACTGAGGTCTACATATGTTTTAAAGCCCCAAAACTTAACAGAACCACTTTTTTTTGCACGCAAGTCTTTCAGGGACCATGTCTCTAGGATTCATCTTTGCAAAGTAGTTCAGCCTGGATCGCAGAAAATATCTGTAAACATCAACATTTAAATCTTACAAGGTTTAAATCTAGAGGTTGACTGAACCATTCTAACAGATGAACAAACCATTCCATTGTAGATTTGTATGTTTTGGTTCCTTATCTTGTGAGTGAAAAACCGTCAGTCTCAAGTCTTTTGCAACCTGTTGCAGGTTTTCTTCTAGGATTTTTCTTTATTAACCATCATCTGTCTCCCCCCCTAAACTCTGGCTTTTACTGTGGGAACTGTGTGTTCAGGGTGATTTTAGTTTTTTTTTTAATTTTTTTTTTTATCCAGGACAGTAAGTAATATATTGGTCTTGCCTGCCCACAGCACCATCTACTAATGCCACACTTGTACAATAAAAAACCCCAAAATAAAATAATAATAATAATAATAATTAATGTCTTTTTTTCCCTTGCCACACAATCCTGTTCTTCTTTGTGTTGTTCTACCACATAAAGCAAAATAGCAAATTAAAGAAATCGTCAATGTAAAATTATAAATGAACACAAATAAACGCCAATTAAATCCAAGGCTGGTGGGTGCAATTAGTTTTACTGGTAAATGGATGATATGATTTATTATTTATAAAACCTGAATGGTGCTGCAATTCACTTTGGCATTGTTGTCTTTAAATATAACAGACGTTTCTTGTTACAACAGATATTTATGGCTGGCAGTTCAATACATCGATTTGGCCAGCACACAGCTATGCAGTCAGAGTGCGGCTCTCGGAAACCAGGAAGAAATTAGATTCTGGCAGTTTCACTTCCAGAGGGAAAAATAATCTGCAGTGATAATGAAAGATACAAAAGTAATGAATTATTTAGAAAATCTAATTGGTTTGCCAGCAGGTGGCTCTCCATAACAACCAGCTATTAGAGTTTTATTTGAAACAAATGCTGGAAAATGCTCACACTCCAAAAATTTACACCACTACTTTATTCATTAAAAAAAAAAACAAAAACAAAAAACATATATGTATATTCTGCTCTTACATTTTGATCAAGCTTTATATTTTAATAATGTTCTTCACATATTATTATTATTATTTTATATATATTGAAAGCAACAGAGAAGAATTGCTATCTTTCAGAAAACAAACTTAAGATCTGTCATAAATTCATTTTAGGGGGGTTGGTTTCATATTTGTGGGGAAAGTAGAGGGAAGGGAGGCATCAGAGTTTTCAAACTTTAGTGGTATTTATTTAACAGTAGTTGGATAGGAAACAGTGAAGAGAGACAAGAGACAATCAGCAAATGGCCTGAGACTGGGAACTGAACCCAAGGCAACTGCTGTTGAGTGCTGCAGCCTCTGCATCCACCATCTCAGCTACTCAGCATCCCCACTGTGTGTATTTTGTAATGTTTGTAGTGCATTTTTGAGTTGGTTTGGTATCTGCTTTTTCAGTTTTGAGTCAGAAATGCGTCGGTTTGTATTCTATTATTCTACTGGTGCATATATTTCAACTCTTTAATCTAGCAGCTACCGAGCTGCCCCAAAGCATCAGAATCTCTTCCTGTGGGATGAGGTCATCCTCTGAAATGTCTTGTCTGGGTCCTGTAGATCTGCCTGGGTGACCTTTGGGTCACCCTGCTTAGTTCTGGACTCTTGGTATAGAGGCCCCTTCTCACTCCCTTTTTTCTCTATTTTTATTTTTTTTGTAGTGGATTTCAGTTTCTATTAAATTTACTTTTTTACATTATGCTGCTTGTTGTCTTTCTGCATTTGGGTCATCCTCATAACATGACATATATTTTGATGTTAATTGGCAATTTTTAATTTTGTTTTGTCTATTTATTACTTCTACTCTTCATATGTGATTCAGTGTTATTAGAGTGAAGTTGTTCTAATTTATGATTTAAAAAAATCAGTGTTGATTTTGTTTCTTGATGCCAGAGATGTGTTTAGTTTTTAATTAATCTTAATTTAATTATTTTTTAGTCCAACGGTACCTGTAAGATTTTAGATGTATTTGTCTATTTAGTAGTTCCTATGTTTTGAGAATATATTATTTTCTTCCTTTATAACTTTATTAGATCTTTATAAAGCTGTTTTCCCAGTTTGTCTGATTGCACTATGTAAATGCATACCCAGTCATCTAATTCACAAAGCTACTGAAAACATATAGATTCCCGACTCTCTGCTAACACAATTTGCCCAAATTTGAATGTGGAGTTATGAATGTATTTAGGGGATAATCTTCCAATAGTTATTCAAATTCATGCAAATTACTTTCAATGGGGAAACAAATCTTTGCATGAAACACTAATGTAGGAGAGAAAGGTAAAATAAGACAATGAGCGACCTCAAGAAGAGAAAAGAAACATCAACAAAAGGTATAGTTTATTATTTCTGGCTGTGAAGAATTTATTGCTTCAAATTATTTCTGCCATCTTTTATTTTTAAGAATGAACATTATTCATTTTTTTTTAACAATGAATCACAAATTGGGTCAGTTCATATTTATGTAGTTCATATTTATGTACACACTTTCTACTTGAACTGCTTTTTTAATTTTTTGTCTTTGAGTGAATCTGCAGCTGTACTAAAAAAAAGTCCAAACCTCTTGCTGGTTTCCCAGAGCTAATTCCTCCCTGATACAGTCATAAATAATTCCACCTACTTTAAATATCGCCTCACCGCTAACCCTGTTGTGAGGCTATATTTATAATAATGTTACTTTTGTGTCTTTTATTCATTTTTCAGATTTTAAAGCTATAAAAATGGAGATCCAAAGCACAAGAGTTCAAACTACTCACACTTTGAGTTATGTTTCTACCACCACTTGTGCTATTTACTTTGTTCACAATTGAACTTGTGCCCCATGTTGTTCAAACTTTGTGGATACAAACCTGTTATTCATGAACTGATACTAAAAATGACGAAGCATTTAAAAGATCTGTGTTGAATTTCAATTGTCAATGTAATTTGTTGGTATAAAAACAATATGAGCAAATGTATCACACACCTCTGAATACTTCTAGGATAACTAAAGTAGTTGAAAGTCTGATTCTTGGTTGCAAACACTTTTTCAGGCATTCATTCCTGATTCAGATGATTAAAAAGTGTTGCTGCTTGGATCTGACTCCACTTTGTTGGACGACACTTTGTGCCGTTCTGTTAGGGTTAAAGTAATACACTACTTTGGTAATAAGATTTATATAATAATGCATATGTCAAAACAATAGAAAATGTGTCTTTGACAGTGATGCTACAGAATGAATCACTTACTAAACACAACACAACAGTTTGAGTGCAATTTGTTTGTGAGCATATTTCAGTCGCAATCCAAGAAAGTTATAAGAATGGATAGTAACTGCAACAAAATGACGTATTGCTGTAAAAATGATTTTAAAAAATCCATGGTTAGAATCACTTTTCTGCTGATTTTCCAGTTACTACTAAAAATACAAGCCTCAGAAGGATTTGTAGTTAATTAAATTAAGAAGTGTAAATTAAAAAGTGTAAAATAAGACATTAGATATAGGTAACACAACATATAAATACAAATGGCAATCCATTTACTTCTCCCAAAAAACTTGAATTGTTTTCTAATTCAAGCGTCTAATTCAATTTGGGGAATTGAGGAACCAGCGACTTGCAGGATTTACCTCAGGCTTCATCAGTCTTATTATTATTATTATTATTATTATTATTATTA